>NC_139959.1:8646192-8768692 GCF_963454915.1 Gymnoscopelus microlampas | reverse complement strand
TCAATTTGAATCTGGTCTCCCATGAGCAAAGCAGATTATGAAGAACAAATTCTATATTTCTCCAGAGGAGATCAACAGTGTTTCCTTTTATATTGTTCTGGGATGTTTGCCGCAATTTATAGATATGCCCTTTTTTCAAATTAACTAAATGGAACCAATAAATTGCAACAATATTCAAGGTGGATCAAGGCTAGCCTTTATTGTGTCCCTCAAATTAGTCTTGGGGTTTGGAGAGAACACAGATGGCATACTGTAGCAGCACAGATTCTCTCCATACACATCTGCATAGATTAAAGTCCCTTAGTCGCCACGACTGATTTCTCATAATGCGTCACAGATAGGCTAGTTTTGGTTATTATTATTAAGATTAGAGCATTTGAAGTGGTCAAACTAGCAATATGTTCACAAGCATGTTCCATAAAACCCTGATGGCCTCGGATATTTAATAAAAGCAAAGCGTAAAGCCTCAATCTGTGATTGCTTCATCTGGTTGGCGGTACGTAGAACAGCAGGAACAATATTACTAAAACATCATCATTTTACATATTGTGTAAATTGTTTAGGAATCCCCTTTCATACTGTTTCACAAATCGCACATTATAGGACTTGGCCATACAACATTTTTCAGTCAGTTTTTCCGTTTTTATTTAGCTTTATTCCATCCATCTGTATATGTAATACAAGAGATAGTTAACATTCAGTAGCGCACACAGGTCCATATACACCAGAACATGCACACCAAGAATTTTGCCTGATGCTCTATTTAGATGCCCTACAACACAAGGTATTGCACGTTCCCCCAGTAAAAGCCATAATGTACCCCCTTCCCCCAATGTGTTGTGCATACTGCCAGTAGGCCAAAGAAGTAAAGTAGTAGGCCAAATAAGTCAAGTATTTTGTGAATTCATAATCTCAGATTCACATTTTGGCCTATCTACCGATCATCCATCCATCCATCCATCCATCCGTCCATCCATCCATCCATCCATCCATCCATCCATCCATCCATCCATCCACCCACCTATCTGTAGTCAGGTTTTATTTATTATGCACTTTAGTCACATTATTGTATTATGCAGAGGAGTCATATATCATGCACCTTATGCCTCTCCTCTCTCTCTATGAGATGACTCTATCTTTTTAACTGCAATGATGAGCCTGCACAACTAAGAATTTCACCCACCTCACTTGTAATGTGATGTGACAATAAAGATTGATTCTGAGGTGGCGTAGGTCAATGGTTCCCAAACCTTTTGGCTAGAGACACAAAACAGAACAGAAACAGAAATCTCCCTGGGACCCAAAACAAGTGAATGCTTTGTGAGCTCGTAGATCTGCTATTTTCACTACTTATTTTAATGGAATTATTGTTTGTATTTTTTTCTTATTATCATTATTATTTTTTTAATTTAGAGGCCAATCATTTTTTACCCCTTTTTCTCCCCAATTTAGTCGTTATGCCAATTGATTCCTCCCCACACAATTTCTCTGTTGTCACTGCTGTTGTATCCTACTGACTCACCTGCCAGTGAGGAGCCCCCACCGGGAGGACGTAGAGCCTTCGTCCTACTCCTCCCGCCCAACACTCCCCGCTGACAGGTGCCGCCCCAGTCCGTAGGAGTACGTGCAATGACCAATTAGGGCTGTGAATCGTTTGCTATCTCACGATAGCAAACGATTCAAATGCGATTTTTTCCGATTCGATTCAAAAACGATTCTCGATTCTAAACGATTCTTGATTCAAAACATAGGATACATTTATGTAACTTTTATAATTGTAAAGGTTTTATCAACTGATAATAATGTAAACACACAAAGGTAAATCGATTCGGAATCGTCCAACATGAGAATCGCGATTCGTATTCGAATCGATTTTTTCCGACACCCCTATGACCAATATCACCCCACCCCTCACCCGGCTTCCCTCCCCCAAACACGGGCCAATTGTGTTTGTGTAGACGCTTGACAAACCTCCGTGGTGGTGGTAGGCAGTAACTTTTACCACTGCGCCACCCAAGTGCCCTATATTATATATAATATAATATTGTATTATTTGTGTTTATGCAATTCTCTGACATTTATTTCTTTCAGAAGTTTTTACATTTTAATATTTGTTTTGTATTTTGAAAAGATATTTAGCCGCGAGACTCGCGACCCATAAAAGGGGTCCCGACCCAGTGTTTGGGAAACACTGGCGTAGGTAGCAGTTGCAGCAGTAGTAGCCGACCCCAGACTTCTCTCTCCATGACCACATTATCCAGCACTGACTGGGGGGATCCTGAAAGGTTCCCTGGCCAGCAGGTTCCCTGCCCCGTGGCTTCCTCCTCCCAGCTGGACGAGGTGCCTGGAAAAACCTCCCTGGGGAGGCGACCAGGAGGCATCCTTACCAGATGCTCGAACCACATTAACTGGCTGCTTTCTGTAGGCACACTAGGCTCTCCTCCAAATCCCTCACGGATGACTGAGGGAGATGCCAGCCACCCTCCTGGAGATTGGAGAAAACCCAGTTTGGCCGCTTGTAAATCACAACCCATGTGTGTCATCCACCCAGTCTTGCCCAAATATGGAGTTCCACAGTGATGTCATCAACATGACATCATCATAACTTCAGAGATCCACTGGGAAGCCATGCTTTGTTGCCATGTCCGCTTATTATAAGCGACTTTGGGCTTTTTCTGTAAAGTTGCTTATTGGTGGTTGCGTTTTTTTCTGGGCTTGTTTCTAAAGTTGCTTATTTAGGCTTGCTTTCACATTTTTGTATTATTATTGAAACCAGTAGTTTTCAAATATTTTCATGTCCTGGACCCTCAAATCAATTATGGATTTGTCCCTAACCCCCATCTGAAAAAGGTTTGTGCCACGGAGCCCTGAACCAGATTTGTGGTGTTAGAATGTTTAAAAAAATATTCCAAATATTCCACATTTTATTTAAAAAAAACGTTTTTGCCTTTAGATCGTCTATTTTCAAATAGCCGATGTATAGGTTTAAACGTGGCCTAGTGGCTTCTTTTGGGAGCTTAGAAAGAACTGGGCCTAGAACTGGTTGCTTATTTCTCTCACAAAATCTGGCAACACTGAAGCCATGCCGTCATTTGCACAGCTCCTCCATCTTGTTCCTCAGGAAAGAAGCATTGCTGCAGATCAGTGATGATAGCGGTGGCTTGTTGCACCTTTTACAATTTAAGCATTTAGCAGACACTCTTAAATCGCGATTTACAGTAAGCAAGGTAAACACGAGGTAATACATCAAATGCAGAACTAGTAATCTAGGGTAAACCAAGAACCTATCATCAGTCTAAAAAACAGTATAAAATCAAAACATTTATAATCTGTAGGCTACATTGAAACTATACACACTAGGATGGTTGGTCAACAAATTAACCTGGCATCTGTCTACATAACATGCTATTTAAATTACATTTTAACCTTTGCATAAGCCTGCAAGGTCGTCAAGGCTAGGGCAGATGCTACGGCAGGTGGAGTCTGAACCTGACCTTTGATGGTGTCAATGTTGAATGCCAGCCCTCCTCCTCCACGGATGCGTGGCCGCCTGTCTTCAGGCTGTTGCAAATGCTCTGGAACACTGTTTCCCAAATAGCCAATCTACAAGAGGTTTGTTTAAGGCTGTGAGGTTGTAGATCGGCTAATCAATGCATAATGCATTTTTGTAAGTTTGGGGGTTTGGGCAGCCCTGCTCTGGAATGTATTCCAGCAGGCGCAGTTCTAGTGCAGCTCATTTCCAGCAGTAGTGATGGAAGAAGTACTCCATTTTTTTACTTAAGTAAAAGTATCAATAACCTATTGTAGAAATAGTCTGTTACAAGTACAAGTTGAGTACATGTAGAGTACATGTACTTAGTTACTTTACACCACTGCACAGCAGGCATTCCCGGCCGCAGACCCGTAGCACCTGGTCAGGATGTTGCTGATGTAATCACGATCAACAGCACTCCAACAGTGTTCTTCCCCATCGTATTATTATTCTTGTTCTCTCATTCACTTTCTTCTGACCAGATAAACTCGCCAGCCTCCAACAAACGTCAACAACGTGCTTGAAAACCTTTGACACATTTGACAGACTTAAACAAACACGCTTGTCTTATCTTTCCCAAGTTGAAAGCAGCGCCGCAACACCGGAAGAGCAAGAAGAATATTACATCATCCCCTCCAATAGAGTAATAGCGCTTTACTCTTTACAGAGACAGGCATAAAAGTAAACAAAGTCAAATTTGTTCTGAATTGAAGGTGAGTCGACAGTAAAACAGCTGCCAATGGCCCCATAAAATGAAAAAGGCCATGAATATAAATTGGATTTCAGCTTAGCAGGACATCCAGTGTACTAAGACATTGGGGGAGATTTCAATGAAATGCGTATTTCATGGTGATTTCAACTTTTGCTCGGATGTCTTTTTCTCCTGGACTGTCATCAGGGTTGATGAAATGAAATTATGTAAATGTATGTTCACTCTTCGCCGTGCACAAAGTGGATTTGGGGTGGCACTGCGTTCGACTGTGAACCCAGGAAATGAATCCACAAATTGAACAAATCAGTGCCTCCATTAATATTGCTCTGAGACAGCGCTTTGCAAGCATCATGCAATCTTTATGGATTCAGCCCTACGCTCTATCTCCCACATGAATGTAGGTTTTAAGTCCTGTTGTAAGACCGCCTATTAACCTATGCTTTAGTCTCACAGTAACAAGATTATTCTAGCCAGGGCTCCATTGGCAACGAAGCTGAGGAGACAGCCTGCACACGGCTTACCCAAGGGTGCCGTTCACAGTACGCTTTCAAACTGCAGAGTGAAACATGACATTGCATGTCCTCTGTTTTGAGCAGATTACACTCTTTAACGCCACTCAGCCCTCTGGCAACTTTTTCCAACTCCTGCTATGAGCTTATATGATATAAGCAGTCTTCTTGGATCGGATGTACAGTATGTGTTCTTCTTGCCAGTGTTGATTTTGACAGCAAATTTTGATTTACGGTAGTTTTAGTCATAGTCTTTTGAATAAAATTCCATTTCGTTTTAGTCATATTCTAGTCATCTGAAAAGTTGTAGTTTCTGTCTAGTTTTAGTTTACTAAATATCATAAGATTATAGTCGACTAAATCTACAGTTGATTTAGTCGACTAAAATGTATTTTGGCGGTGCCTTGATGGCGTCCTAATGGCTGCATGATTATACACTTGGTTTCATTCTGAAAATAGCCGATCTACAAGCTCATATAGCTTGTAGATCTGCTATTTTCAGAGCGCAACACCTGAGTGCAACCAAACATAAAATGACTTGTCTTTTAGTTCTACTGGATCTCTTCTCCACTAGTCCCTCACTAACATTTTAGTCTAGCTTTTATTTGTTGACGAAATGGTCAATATATTTAGTCTTAGTTTTAGTCATCGTGGCTTAGTTTTTATTTAGTTTTTATTTAGTTCTCGGCAGTGAAAAAAGGTAGTCGAAGAACATTTTTCCTCATAGTTTTGGTAGACGAAATCAACACTGCTTCTTGCCCTAGGAGTTGCATTGGCCAGAAAGTTTCACAATTGTTACGGTAGGTTACCTGACGAAGACCAGACAGGTAGAAATGTTGACGTCAATAAAATGCACCGTGGGAGCAGCAAAACTGGTGTGTGGGTAATCATTTCTCTTTTTGGACAATTGTGGGAAATGTATAGCTATAGTAAAACTGAGGCAAGGCACAATGTACATAACACATGCAGTAATTCATTCTGCATGCACAGAGATCACAGGAATGCTTCACCATTAAGCCTCACTGGTCCCGTTTTGGGCCAGGGGCACCATGAAGTTAAGGGTGATTGATAGTTAAATCTACTCCCATCTTATTAAACACTATGGTTTAACCAGGCAGTGCACCTTATTGCATTCTATACTGACTTGAATCTGAAGTGGGTTTTAACGATTGTACCTATCGCCTCAAGTGAGAATGATCGTATTCGTAACGATAGTGTATGTGTTTTTTCTCTCCAAAATTGGTGTCATTTGGAGTCGTATCACAGCCTAAGGTCCGTTCAATCCAAAGTTTGTATTACTCCTCTTCTAGTTTACCTGTTAAGTCACTATTAAGAAGCAAGGCAGAAACAGAGGGTGTGGTGTGTATGCCATGCTTTTTTATGCAGCTTTATACCTCTGCAAAACCAAAGGAGAAAAAAACAGGTGATATTCTATTTCATACAGTATGTGCCTCCGCTAAATTCCATCACTATGGATATGTGAAACCAAACACAATCATCTCTATGATGTTATGATAAGGACTTAGTACATGGCTCATGGTGAACTCCTCCTTTGGCATGGTGCTCAAAGGCTGTGGTGAAAGGCTGGCTTATCCTCCCAAGTGACACATCCTGTTCAAATTCACATTCGATGTTTCAAAGCTTTATTAGTCAATGCCTGGCCAGTAACCATGGGAAAAAAACCAAGAGGTCTTACCAAGCTATGCACATTGGCCTTCCATGTAATATGTTCCACATGTGGCATCAGACCGATGCATTACCAAAACTCCTCGTGGGGAGTTCGGAGACATTTTCACTCTGAAAAGTAAAGCTCAGACTGTATAGAGACTATGATATTATGCTAATGGGTATTTAATGACTGCACTTCTACGGTATTCCCCTGCTACACAGCAGCAAGAAAAAGTCTCTCCCCCTCGTGTTTGTTACTCGTGAGTCGTGACATGTAACTCATTGACACTGACAGTCAACGCTTTTCTTTTATGTTTCTGAAATTAATCAGTGCTGTAGCTTCCAGTGGTGGAAAGTAACTAAGTACATGTACTCAAGTACTGTACTGAAGTATAATTTTGCGTTACTTTTACTTTACTGGAGTATTTCCAATTTTCGATATGTTTTACTTCTACTCCACTACAGCTCAGAGGCAAATATTGTACTTTTTACTCCACTTCAATTATTTGAAAACTTTAGGTACTAGTTACTTTGTAGATTTTTATTATTATTACAAAACATACATTAACCACTTCAACCCTATGTGCATTTCGGCCATTTGATAGCCGCTCTACAAGCTCTTGTAGATCTGCTATTTTCAAAAGATTTTTATACATTTGAAAGCTTATGAAATGGGACATTCTTCATAATGAGTACTTTCTACTTTTGGTACTTTAAGTTCATTTTCATATGAATAATGTTGTCCTTTTACTCAAGTAAATTTTGAATTCCGGACTTTTACTTGTAAACTAGCCTGATTATGTGTCAGGGATTACAAGGGGGAGGGGATTAGAAATTCCCTAAACCAATCCTAAGGGATCCCCATGCCCTTCTCCGGTACAAAATGCATTGTCCAATGAGAGGCAGAGAAGTCCTAGGTTCACATTTACAACTCCAGATCAAGATGCAGTCCACTCAGAGAGTGGGCGGCGTCTATGGTATGGAACCAGGCTACTTGTAAACAGTATTTTAAACAAGTATTTCTACATTGCAGTATTGATACTTTTACTTAAGTAAAAAATTTTTTATACTTTTTCCACCACTGATTTCAAGTGACATTGCTGTTGACATTGTCGGTGTCAACTGGAGCGGTTATGTGCAAATTGGCACCCAATGAGGTTCATGGAAGAAATATGGAATGTCAATTTCAGAGTAAAAATGAACACTCCTCCAGGGTTTGACTTTGCTGTGACTGTTGCTGTTTTGCTTTTTCTCCACCAGACAGAGAATGAGCTGCGGGAAGTATGGAACAAGACGGGCCACCAGGGGGACAGATGGAACCAGGCTGAGATCCCCCTAAGGAAGTTGAGGAACTTTGAGGTGATCTTCGAGGGTGTCCGCTCCAGGGACGTGAGCGGAGGCGCAGCCTTGGACGACCTGGAGTTCATAGATTGCTCCCCCAGTGAGTGTCATGAGCAGAATAAGTATGGAGGGGAGGGGGGGGGGGGGGGCAGTGGATATTCGGCTGTTGGAAGGCATTGGTAAAGGAAACGCTATTAACCCAAACTCGGAAAACTACTGTGTCATTTTATATTTGAACCACTTTAACCATTATTTTGTATTGGCTATTTCAAAAAACAGAAGTTATACACGCTCATAGCATGTAACTTTGTGCCACGCTATGAGCTTGTAGATCTGCTATTTTTGAAAAATCGTGAAAATGTGTGCAAATCTTTGAATATATATATTTTTAAAGCGAAACATTTTTACTCAAATCTTTGCTTCTGGGGGTCCCTGGAACTAAATATTTTGAGATGGGGGGGTCTGCAGCCAAATACATATACTTTGGGGGGTCCTTGACATGAAAAGGCTTGAGTACCACTGATATAACACCATTTTTCAGAAAACGTAGTTAGGATTTAGGAGACATTTGTAGAATCGGCCTCAGGTCTTAATGGGTCACCAAACCCAAGCCTAGACTTGACCTTTCTAACACTGTAAAACCATGTGATTGCCCCCCACCAATAAATGGCGTAGCTCACACACAAGGTCCGATGACTTAATATCCACTAACCCTCCCAAAAGGTGCCGTAGTAAGACCAAACCAATATTGTTGAAAAAATACAAATAAAAAGTAGCCTATTATCATTAGCTAATTTACTTACTTGATTTATTTATTTATGAGTTTACTTTCCTCTGCCTCTACCCTTGTGGTAGTCTCGTCTTTAGATGATTATCTTTGCAGTCTTGTCTTTGAGGAAGGCTGATCTCATTAATGGATCCTGTATTTTGTGAATGGGAGATTAAAAACTTCAGACGGTGCAGGGGAGATAAGTGGTTTAAAAATGAATGGAGCTGTGTCTCACATTTCCCAGACAGATACTGTATGAATAGATAAGGGAAAATAACAATTCCCGTAGAAAACACAACCTATGCAAATCTTTAGCAATGATAATCGCAGGCATTATGTGGCACCTTGGCCCTCGCTTGCATAATGTGGATCAAATTAGAATAAACTGTTGTGTCAGCATTTACTTTCACAGCTCCCTTTTTAATTTGCATTCCTGCTCCATTTAGGTTGACTCTTTGACTCTATCCAATGTCAGTTTTAGTGCACATTCAGTCTGCTAACAGAGGAACAAAGTGAATGTATTATTGATGGGGAATGCATTGTGTTATTGCTTGCGCTAGCACTGGCATCATCTCTCATCATTAAAGCATCACAGTGATATTGTTTGGGGGGCATTAAGGCTTTGGCTGTTGTGCCCTGGGTTACTGGATGTCTGTAATGTTGGTGGCCCAAGTACAGAAGGTCAATGTACAATTGTGATTGCTGCAAGTATTGCACACCAGCCCCGCCTGAAGCCCAGAAGCCTAATATCACCTGTCTGTTTATCAGACCAACAATTGCAGTTGACAGATGCTATTATTAGATACAGCATTTGTGTCATGGGGCAAATGTTCATTGAGCAGGGCCTGGCGAAGCCAAAAAACATGTGGCAACTATCCAGGTTCCAGCCACCAAGATATTGTCTGGAGTCGCTAGAGGCAGCACGGCAGTTGAGTTGCAGCTACAGAGTAAGAAAAAGTACTGTAACATACAGGAATAACATCACAAGAACAGTTGTGTACACCTAATAGCAGTGGCGTATCGAGCCAACAGTGGGCCCCGGCGAGGGGTGGTCACCGCGGCCCTCAACCCCCCGCGGGCGCACGGCTGCCGCTGATGGTGACTAATTAATTTCGGTCAGACTATCAACAATTATGGAAACGCCCAGGCAAAACCTATACATACAATCCGCTTAATATAATAATTAAATGGAGATAGCTAAGCCTATTCATTGTGCTTGCATAACATGGATGAAATAAAATAGTTATTGGAACATTAGCCTACATTTAGGGAGATTTAGCCTTTAGAACAAATTGTCGGTTCTCTGTTTCCTTAACTTTAGAAAAGAAACGAAAAGCAATTTGAGACAGAACAGATCACATAGAAAATAGCCCAAACTGCGCATTTCGGTCTATAAACCAAGAGGACAGCGGCATACTGTACAGTAGTTGCGTGGTCGAGATGAACGCGTACCTGCCGCGATCGTGAACAGAGCAACAGCAGCTCAGCGCAGTCAGGGGAGTCCACGGTAGCCTCGATCTCCAGGCTTTTATTTTGTATTTTTGCTCAAAAATAAGCCCACGGTAACCTCGCTTCTTCTGACTTCCTCCACGTTATTAGCCTACCCTCTCCACTAGAGCTGTTGGGGGGCCCGCAGGTGCTAGCAGCAGCCATCGGGCTACACCAAACCTTTGTCAACTCAACTGTCATTGCATCTCTGTATCTGTATGTATTTATCATTTTATTTTACTGTGTTGGCTGCATCACGGTAGTTAAGCTCCTGCCTAATAGCCTACAGCACTGCAGAACACAGCAAACACACATTCACAGTGTCCATACTGTGTCCCTACCCCAAGCCTTGGCAAAAAAAGAAATGTGATCAAAGAAAGCATAATGACAGTGACATTATGACATCACAGAGAATCCTGATATCGCCACAGTCACAGTGTCAAAGAGAGAGAGAGATAGATACCAATACCAGCAAGTACACACACAGATAATGGAAAGCAAAGCAGACATTCGTACAAATACACATGAACACAAACAAGCAGACAAAGTGCCTGTGCAGAAAGGAATGAAGCTAACACAGATGTGTTCCATTAGGTTGTATATTAATACAAAATAGATTTGTAGTTCTGATCTGCATTCCTGGATTCCAGTTCCACTCTGTCCTTGTTTCGGTAGTCATTTAATTTCTTCATCTCTACGAAGCGCGCGCACGCGCGCACACACACACACACACACACACACACACACACACACACACACACACACACACACACACACACACACACACACACACACACACACACACACACACACACACACACACACACACACACACACACACACACACACACACACACACACTCGCGTAACGGGTATAAACCAGTGCATTCTCTTGATCTCCATCAGCCCTGTTCAGTGTCAAAACAAGGCCAGACAGGAGGAGAGTTCAGTGATTACACTGGAATGCCTTCACTCACTTTTTGTTTACTTCTTCTGTGCTGCTCAAATCCTCTGGTGCCAACTGAAGGCATGTGTTGTTGTACACAGTACTCTTATGATGGACAGCCCTGAGTAAATTATGGTCCATTCCAATAGAAAAGGCTCACAGCTAGATAGAGCAGTCTCATTAAATTGAATGGGTTTATCTTTTATTGTAAATTGTATCTCTCTTGCCCATATTCGGAGCAATGTTTGGTCATAATGCTCATGGTTCCCTCACTGGCCTGGCCCTGTGGTGTGCGTGGGTACGTGCGTGCGTGCGTGCGTGCGTGTGATGAAGATATTCTCATCTTCGTGGTAAGAGTATGCCTTCAAGTGCTGCCAACCAAGCTTAATCTGTCCATCTAGTATCCCAATAAGTATGACTCTTGGTGTCTACAGTACACTATGGACAGCATCAGGTTATAGAGTCTTTGCCATATATTGTCATCCACATTTGATCAAAAACTCCTGTGTGAAAGCAGAAATATTTCAATGCAATGACCCCAATGCATTTGCAAATATAACTTCAAGTACACCGGATGCCATTGTGATTTGATGAGGACTTTTGAACAAAAAATAATAATAATCATTGTATGACTATTAACCGCAGAGAGGTTTTCCTATTGGACGTGCTTTTGCCTCGAGTTTAGAGGAAGCCTCCTAACCAAACAAGTAAAATATCAACCAGCCATTAAGTGTCATGTCATTGCTTTTATATTTGGCAGCATGGGGCATGTCCACAGGCTGCCTGACCATTATGGGGTTGTCCAAATGTAAAGCAAAGCAGCTTCCAAAATATTGCTCAATCTCCGCCATTATAGGCAGCTGCTCTATTTGGAGAAGAAGGTGCTTTTTGTATCCGTAACATAAGGTGTTGGCAAATATGTAATATGGCAGATGGAACTGTACATGTGCCGTATTTACTGTGAATGCAGATAGATAGGTGTGTGTGTGTGTGTGTGTGTGTGTGTGTGTGTGTGTGTGTGTGTGTGTGTGTGTGTGTGTGTGTGTGTGTGTGTGTGTGTGTGTGTGTGTGTGTGTGTGTGTGTGTGTGTGTGTGCGCGCCATAATTGGTAGCCGCCACATATGGCGGAGATGCTGTTACTTATACCCAATTACCCTTAGAGCAGTGGTTCCCAAACTGGGGGTTTGGATTTTGGGGAATGTGCAACATTGTTTTATCACTCAACAGTAAACACACCAACATACAGGATAAGTGTATACAGGTCCAGTATATGTGCACATTTCTAAAGTTTGAATTTAACGACTTTTAAGAACTTTGTTTCAACAAGCTCACAACGCCTTGCAGTGCGAGGCGTTTTGAGCTTGTAGTTCGGTTATTTTCACAATATTTATCTGTGGAACCGAGTCAAACTAAATGTAAATCTTACAATTCCAAATGATTGTCAGGGTGGGGGGTCCCCAGTTAAAATATGATTATTTTGGGGCGTCGTGGCCTGAAAAGTTTGGGAACCCGGGAAGCAATAGAGTACTGAGTGACATGCTTATTGTATCATGAAGACATACAGTATGCCATGATGTTGTGAATGTAACCTTAACTGTACCTTTTGATATTTGTGTCCTTGTATGCTCTCCTTTATGTGGACATGAATAAATAGTTAAAATGTGTGTGTGTTTTACAGGTGTGGTGCCAGCCAGTTGTCCTGCTGTCTCAGACTTTGTGTGTCAGAGTGGTGACTGCATTGAGTCGTACCTGGTGTGTGACAACAAGCCTGACTGCACTGACGAATCAGACGAGATAGATTGCAGTGAGTAGAGATGGAGGATTAAAGAGACTCCCTAAAAACGAGGTGCTTCGCCATAGTGTTGTGAGCCTGACGCAATGTTCTCATCGGCTTGCATTGGGGTCATCTGCAATACTAAGCTAGCTATGTTGCATACGTTTCATATACTGTATATATTCAAGTTCTACATTATATCGTTGCTGTCAGGCCAGTCTTGTGTAGCCAGACAACTATTCCACAATCTTCGAATGCTATATAGAAGTGCTTGTCGACGCATGAGGCCATTGTCTGACGAACCTCAAGGCCTCTCTGTCGGCAGCATGCCTGCCTGCTTGTTCAGAAGCATGTACTGCTACGTTCTGATAACCTGCCTGGTTGTTCAGAAGCATGCACTGCGTTCTGATTACCTGCCTAGTTGTTCAGAAACATGCACTGCTACGTTCTGATAACCTGCCTGGTTGTTCAGAAGCATCCACTGCGTTCTGATAACCTGTCTGGTTGTTCAGAAGCATGCACTGCGTTCTGATAACCTGTCTGGTTGTTCAGAAGCATCCACTGCGTTCTGATAACCTGTCTGGTTGTTCAGAAGCATGCACTGCGTTCTGATAACCTGCCTTGTTGTTCAGAAGCATGCACTGCGTTCTGATAACATGTCTGGTTGTTCAGAAGCATGCACTGCGTTCTGATAACCTGCCTTGTTGTTCAGAAGCATGCACTGCGTTCTGATAACCTGCCTGGTTGTTCAGAAACATGCGCTGCTACAGTACGTTCTGATAACCACACCAGTGGTGGAAGAAGTACTCAGATATTTTATCTAAGTTAAAGTAGCAGTACCACTATGTAGAAATACTGCAAGTAAAAATCCTATTGTAAATGTTTTACAAGTACACAAGTATTGACATCAGAAAGTATACTCATTATGCAGAATGTCCCATTTTACAAGGTTTAAAAATGTGTTAAAATCATTCAAAAACAGCAGATCTACAAGCTTGTATAAGCTTAGATTTTCTAAGACAATGTATAAAATTGGGCTTAATTGGTTAACAAATGTTGTGTAATCTTAATCTACAAAGTAACTCTTAAATTTAACTATAGTGGAGTAAAAAGTAAAATCTTGCCTCTGAGTTGAGAAAAACACAGCATTACGTCCTGTCGACCATATTCACATGGCGACTCCCCGCGCCAAGTATGACGTAAGAGCAGAATGGCCGCCGTTTTATAATGGTCAGTGGAAACAGCTGTCCAACAGGAGTCATGCTGGTTGTCTCTCTCATGCTGTCCTTCCACTCCAGATTACATCGTGAGCCTGCCAGGTGCGTGTAGCTTCAACATGCCAGAGGACCAGTGGGAGGACACCTGCCAGCTGTCACAGAACACTGACGATGACTGTGACTGGACGATAGGTCAGATGACCCAGACACCAGGAGCTGGACCCCATGTTGACCACAGCCCTGGTCAGTACCGCTAGACCAGTTCACTGAACAATGTCGAGCCAAGCTGTACACAGGATAAGGATACAATACTGGCCTGGATGCATCAGAATACACACACAAACACAAACACACACGTGCATGCACATGCGCACACACACACACACACACACACACACACACACACACACACACACACACACACACACACACACACACACACACACACACACACACACACACACACACACACACACACACACACTATCATTAACTAACTATCATTGCCATTATCATCATTTAAAATGAATGTCATTTCATCCCATGTATACACATGAGTATTACCTAATTTGTTTCACTTAGTACTGTATCAAACAAGCTGCAACCATCGCCTTTTGCAATGATTTCCTCCACCCTTGTTGTCGCCAATGTTCAATGACACTTGAATAATCCAGCTTTTACTCGGAGCTGCTAGTGTGTGCTCTGAATACTCCCAGAGCAGCACTCTGAAATGTTTCATGCTGTTGCTTGGAGCACTTTGAATTTCTGAACGACCAGAGAGCACCTTGGGTGAGCTCTGGTGCTCCCACGGCGTGTTTACGAATGCACCCCTGATTAGGTATAGAAATATTCTAGGCAGCCTTATCCATTTTTACTGTTTTTCTGTTTTTAACCTTCGTAAGGTTAGGTAAAGTTTATTTATGAAGTGCCTTTCAAAACCAATGTCACAAGGTGCTGTACATGCATAACAAATTAAAACATGAAGCTATTAAAACAAAACAAACAAAAAACAGCATTACAATGTAGGTATGCTGAACGCAAGTGCCCTTTTTTTCAGAAACGCCCAGTCACACGCACATTAAAACCTGGGAACATCCCAGTACAACCACAGTCTTATGCCGTTAGCCACTGAGCAGCTCCAATGGAGTATTTGGGATCTTCAGTGCCGGGATATACTTTCAGTCACGAAGGCTCTTCTCTAACCTTTAGGCCACCGCTGCCCCTGCAGGTGCAGTTACAGCTGCACCTCCTGGTTGGCAGAGCTACCAAAGGCTTCCCGTATACAGTTGCTGCTGACACCTGAACTACAACCTGCTGCCACAGCAATGCATGCTGGGTTGGCATGCACAGGTCACCACAACGTGATCTAACATACTGCATCATTTCAGGCTGACCTTGAACTTGAAGAAAGACCAGCATTTTGTCAGCATTTTTGAGTGTTGTGGCACACGACAAATGGAGCTCCATCAGGGTGCGACATACTCCTTAATCCCCTTCTCTCTATTGGCTGTCACCGCAGATCGCCGGGCTGTTGCCTTCATGTGGTTGGTCGGCTTTAACCGCCTATATTGATCTGAGTGATGGATGTGGGCACCGGAGTTTCATAGAATGTCATAGAATGAACTTATTACCCTGCTACACACAACCAATCGATAGGCCTAGCCAGCCGTAGCCCGCACACGCACACACACACACACACACACACACACACACACACACACACACACACACACACACACACACACACACACACACAGTGCTGAATGCTAAACAAATGTAAGGGGTGTACGGAACCGGGAAGTGGCGGGGGTGGGCAGTGAAAACACTTCATTTAGTTGCAACATCGGATGATGAAGGGTGGAGTGGATTGGAGTGGTTTCTTAAAAGAACCAAACTTTCTTGAGATGATACTTGCATCTGAGTGAATGTAAGGCATAAATATACTCGACTCTTAAGGGTCCACTGCTGTGGATGGCAGCAGGGTATGCTGTGATGCACTGTGGTTTGAGGTGGCCCTAAATTGGTTGTTTTGCTCATGTGGAAAACCCCCCACTTTGTTCTACGGACGCTTGGGTGCCATCTCATCTCCAGGCCTAGCCGAGCCGAAGAATCCTTTTCACAGCGCTTGGCTGTAGGGCTACTACAGGCTTTTCCACAACAAACCCAGAAGGCTGTGTTCTTCCTCAGCCCAGGCATCTTGTTGGAACAAAGAGATTTACGGCAAACTGGCAGATTACAGGGCGCTACTGTTGCTTCACTTGCTCGGCTTATAGAAGATTGAAGATTCTGCTGAGAGCACAGTACCCACTGCCAGTGTTGCCAGGTCTGATTATTATAAGTGACTTTGGCCCCGTTTTTCTGTAAAGTTGCTTGTAAATAAATATTGGTAGTTGCGGGTTGCGTTTTTTGGGCTTCTTTCTAAGGTGTAGTTGCTTATTTGGGCTTGCTTCCTAAGTGTTGTTTAAACCAGTGGTTCTGAAACTTTTCCATGTCAAGGATCCCCAAATGAATATGTATTTGTCCACGGACTCCCCCATCTAAACATATTTTGTGCCAGGGACCCCCGTACTAGATTTGTGTTGTTAAATGTTAAAAAAAAAAAAAAAAGTGTCACTTTTCCCCAAAAAAATATTGAAAATAGCAGATCTACAAGCTCCGATCTACAAGCTCACAACGCGTCGCATCTATTTCAAATATCCGATGCATATAGGTTTAAAGTGCTCCTATAGCTGCTCCTTTTCGGCTTGTTTTCATAGACCTGGTTGCTTATTTCTCTCACAAAATCTGGCAACACTGCCCACCATACCCTCTGGAACAGCACGTTCTTAAAACACACCTGTGTCATGTAATGCACATTGAAAAGAAACAATTACACTTGGAGTGTGTCAGGGACAGGGTACTGTATCAAACAAGCTCTGTTGACGCTCCAGGGCTCGTGAGGGGATAAAAAGGAATTATTAGGAAGAATTATGGAAATTGTTTCAAAAAGAATTGAATGGACTACAGCACCATGTGTCTAGTCATGAGGATACTAGGACCTTCAGAGTACTGTGCCCTCAGATACGGCACATTAATATGGATGAGGAAAAGAAAAATCGTTATACTGTACTGTGTGATGTCTGCAGTGGTGGAAGAAGTACTCCGATTTTTAGACTCTGGTACAAGTAAAAGGCCTGTGTTCAAAATGAGTTAAAAGTACAAAAGTATCGGCATGAAAATATTCTTGCAGTACATCATCTTTGACAATTTCTTTTTTTTTTATACGATATTCAAGCTCACAAGTTGTGAGCTTGTAGATCTTTTGAATAGATCAAGTATAAAATAGGGCTTAAATGCTTAATGTATACTTTACATAAGGTATACACCTCAAAATGGTTCTTAAGTACTGCACTTGAGTAAATGTACTTAGTAACTTTCCACCACCGGATGTCTGTATGTCACATTATCTCCAAAGGCGGTGGAGGAAACTTCCTGTATGTGAACTCGGCCGCTCAGAGGGAGGGTGACGTTGCCAGGGTGACCACCAGGAGCCCCTTCCCGGCCAGCATCGGCCTGTGTCACCTGCGCTTCTGGTTCTACATGCATGGCTCTGAGCGCATAGGCACACTGAAGGTAACACATCATATTTTATCGTTGCTGTCGGGTGAAAACCTTGTATGTCCAAAACCGTTCCTTTTTTACTGTTATATAAAACAAACATTTGAAAATAGTGAAAATGTGTCGCATCACTTTTGTGTGACACTCTTGTATGATGAAGTAGGGCATTCATTTACGAAAAAAACATACAAATACAAATTTAGATATGGAGATACGAGGTTTCTGCCCGACAGCAACGATATTTAACATTTGCCTTGGCACTGTTCACAAGCAGTATAATAATTATTTTACTGTACTTGCACTTTTTAAACGTATTAAAACGTATTAACGTATTAGTGTGGTTGCCCTTTTGGGCAACCACACAAATACACTATATACACTATATAATACACTATAGAACTCCTCCCACAGTTTTGACGGCATACACTCAAGCCATGTGTCAAATCGACCGGCTTCATCGGGAATTGTGTGCTTCAATTTTGCTAAGCGATATGTTGTATAGTTTAATTTATATAAATTTATTTGTGAATACATTTTCCCATTGACTTGAATGGGAATATGCAAAAACTCCCATTCAAGTATTTTTCTCTCAAAACCCGTAAGGGCTACAGTTACAACACTTGGAGGAAAGGTTCATAGTCCAGTTGCCCATATAGAAAAAGATTATTACACTAGTCGGCCTCATGGTGGCGCTATAATAGCCCACTTTACGTTTCGGCCTCTAACTCTTTAACCGTAGTTTGTAGAATCAAAGTATCCATGACTGCGTGACTCTTGATGATTCACTGCGTCTCTTCCTGTCCACCAGGTCTATACGCTCGGACCCAGCGGCACCAGCCTGCTGATGTGGGCGGCCAGCGGCAACCGTGGCAACCAGTGGACCTACGCCAAAGTCATCTTGTCCAACCCGGCACCCTTCCGAGTGACCTTCGAGGCCGAGGTCGGGGGGGACATGTGGACGGACATCGCCCTGGATGACATCTCATACACCACAGAGTGTATGGTAGGAGGTATGCTATGTTGATGACATCTCATACACCACAGAGTGTATGGTAGGAGGTATGCTATGT
The DNA here is from genome assembly GCF_963454915.1 of Gymnoscopelus microlampas. Taxonomy (NCBI): domain Eukaryota; kingdom Metazoa; phylum Chordata; class Actinopteri; order Myctophiformes; family Myctophidae; genus Gymnoscopelus; species Gymnoscopelus microlampas. The sequence goes on along the minus strand of NC_139959.1, from coordinate 8,750,069 downwards.
TGATGACATCTCATACACCACATAGTGTATGGTAGGAGGTATGCTATGTTGATGACATCTCATACACCACAGAGTGTATGGTAGGAGGTATGTTATATGGATGACATCTCATACACCACAGAGTGTATGGTAGGAGGTATGTTATATGGATGACATCTCATACACCACAGAGTGTATGGTAGGAGGTATGCTATGTTGATGACATCTCATACACCACATAGTGTATGGTAGGAGGTATGTTCTATGGATGACATCTCATACACCACAGAGTGTATGGTAGGAGGTATGCTATGTTGATGACATCTCATACACCACAGAATGTATGGTAGGAGGTATGTTATATGGATGACATCTCATACACCACAGAGTGTATGGTAGGAGGTATGTTATATGGATTACATCTCATACACCACAGAGTGTATGGTAGGAGGTATGCTATGTTGATGACATCTCATACACCACATAGTGTATGGTAGGAGGTATGCTATGTTGATGACATCTCATACACCACAGAGTGTATGGTAGGAGGTATGCTATGTTGATGACATCTCATACACCACATAGTGTATGGTAGGAGGTATGCTATGTTGATGACATCTCATACACCACATAGTGTATGGTAGGAGGTATGCTATGTTGATTACATCTCATACACCACAGAGTGTATGGTAGGAGGTATGTTATATGGATGACATCTCATACATCACAGAGTGTATGGTAGGAGGTATGTTATATGGATTACATCTCATACACCACAGAGTGTATGGTAGGAGGTATGTTATATGGATGACATCTCATACATCACAGAGTGTATGGTAGGAGGGATGCTATGTTGATGACATCTCATACATCACAGAGTGTATGGTAGGAGGTATGTTATATGGATGACATCTCATACATCACAGAATGTATGGTAGGAGGTATGTTATATGGATGACATCTCATACATCACAGAATGTATGGTAGGAGGTATGTTATATGGATGACATCTCATACACCACAGAGTGTATGGTAGGAGGTATGTTATATGGATGACATCTCATACACCACAGAGTGTATGGTAGGAGGTATGCTATGTTGATGACATCTCATACATCACAGAGTGTATGGTAGGAGGGATGCTATGCACCGCTGACTTGATGCGATCGCTTGTTTTTTTCATCTCGCGTGTTTACCTTGATTTTCCATTTGCCTTCTATTTAGACTCATTTGTCTATGCACCCCCCTCCACCTTCCTTCACTGTAAAACCTTGAGTGTTGTTCTTTGAGTGTAAAAAGTCACTAAGTTTGTTTTTGTTTTTTGCAAGCTCAAGACTGCACTCCACTACATTTCAATTAGAAATATTGTACTTTTGACTACAATTCTAGGAAGGGACTCCTAGGACTGAAACTTACAAAAATATATTCTTAATTAACCACTTAAGCCCAATTTCAAATACAGTGAAAATGGCAGATCTACAAGCCCACAACGTGGGCTTGTAGATCTGCCATTTTTACAATGTACTTAGTAATTTGTACTTTTGAATACTTGAGTATTTACTTGGGTATATGTCCACCACTGGTAAAAATGCACGCTGAATTTTACACTCTCAGGATTAAATGATCACTCAGGATTTCCCACTAGTGTTGTCTCTGTATTCGGCTGAGGCTCGGGGGTGGCTGGGTGCGGTGAGATAATGGAGCCTGCTGCTGCTTCCTCTGCCTGCCCCACATGAATCCACTGTGCAATGTGTGGGTCAGTGCCCCAGGGGAACACCACAGATCGCAATGGGGCACAAAAGCAATTACTTTTATATTGTGTTGTTTCCACACTCGCTCACACACGCACACACACGCACGCACATGCACGCGCGCGCACACACACACACACACACACACACACACACACACACACACACATATATATACAGTATGTGCGCACACACACATATGTGCAGTACAGTGTCCCATACCCCAGATTCACGCACACGCACGCACGCACAATTCAACTCCACCTCCCTTCTGCCTTGCACCCTCCCTCTGAATTGATTCTTTGGCAGACACCTAGCATCCACCTCCCTCTGCCCTCTGACTTGCATCTTTGGCAGACACCTAGCATCCACCTCCCTCTGCCCTCTGACTTGCATCTTTGGCAGACACCTAGCATCCACCTCCCTCCACCTCTCTGACTAGCTTCTACTGCAGACACCTAGCATCCACGTCCCTCTGCCCTCTGACTTGTATATTTGGCAGACACCTAGCATCCACCTCCCTCCACCTCTCTGACTAGCTTCTACTGCAGACACCTAGCATCCACCTCCCTCCACCTCTCTGACTAGCTTCTACTGCAGACACCTAGCATCCACGTCCCTCTGCCCTCTGACTTGTATATTTGGCAGACACCTAGCATCCACCTCCCTCCACCTCTCTGACTAGCTTCTACTGCAGACACCTAGCATCCACCTCCCTCCACCTCTCTGACTAGCTTCTACTGCAGACACCTAGCATCCACCTCCCTCCACCTCTCTGACTAGCTTCTACTGCAGACACCTAGCATCCACCTCCCTCCACCTCTCTGACTAGCTTCTACTGCAGACACCTAGCATCCACCTCCCTCCACCTCTCTGACTAGCTTCTACTGCAGACACCTAGCATCCACCTCCCTCCACCTCTCTGACTAGCTTCTACTGCAGACACCTAGCATCCACCTCCCTCCACCTCTCTGACTAGCTTCTACTGCAGACACCTAGCATCCACCTCCCTCCACCTCTCTGACTAGCTTCTACTGCAGACACCTAGCATCCACCTCCCTCCACCTCTCTGACTAGCTTCTACTGCAGACACCTAGCATCCACCTCCCTCCACACTGAAGAGAGATCTCTGCCAACACAGAGGCTCTGTTTGTTCATTTTACACACACACACACACACACACATGCTGACTACGCTTGCGTCCACGCACACACACATGCACACACGCACGCACGCACGCACGCACGCACGCACGCACGCACGCACGCACGCACGCACGCACGCACGCACGCACACACACACACACACACACACACACACACACACACACACACACACACACACACACACACACACACACACACACACACACACACAGTCAAACACACAAGGTAATGAATTCATTATTTTTCAAGAATTCTCACAGTGCCGCTGGACCAATAAACTAATTTAAGTGGGATTAAACATGTGCACTTGAGCAGTCTCTGTTTGGTGTGTTGGATATGTTTGCATGTGCGCGAGAGTGTGCATGTGCGAGGTGTGCACTGTGTGGATGGGTGTATCCACAGTACATGCATAGCGTCTCAAGACTGCCGATGGCTTAGCGGTTAAGGCACATACCATATATAGGCTCTAATGACAAAGGAGACTCCTTTGTGTCTCCTACCGGATACATTAGAGTCATTATTATTATCATCAAATTATTGGCTCAGAAATGCGACAAAAACAACAAAAAAACTACTCTTTTAATAGTGGAAATAGCCGATCTACAAGCTCAAAACGCGTCGCATCGCGATACGTTTTGAGCTTGTAGATCTGCTATTTACACAATTTGTTTTAAATGATTGCGATTAGGTAATTATGTAGTAATTGTGACAGGCCTACCGACGACCTTTGCTGCGTATCACTCCCTGTCTGTCTCTCCCTGTTTCCTGTCACATCTCCACTGTACTATCCAAATAAAGGCAGAAAAGCCCCAAACAATATCTTTTAAAAAAACAACTCTCCTTTGCTTATGTTGGCCCGCAGGCCCCGTGACCCCCCAGCCCCTGACGTGTAGCGCGGACCACTTCCAGTGTGTCTACTCCTTCCAGTGTGTCCCGCAGAGCTGGAGGTGCGACGGGGAGCCCGACTGCGCCGACCTCTCCGACGAGGGCTACTGTCCCACCGCGGTGCCCGGCACCATCCCGCCCCAAGACCACTGCAACCTCGACCAGTACCAGTGTTCCAACTACAGCTGCCTCCCCGCCGTGCTGCGCTGCGACGGCGTCCCCGACTGCCCTGAGGGGGAGGATGAATATGCCTGTCGTAAGTTAGTTCTTATGTTCTTGTGTGTGTGCGTGTGTGTGTGTTCAGTAGTCTAGCGTTGTGTGTTCAGTAGTCTAGCGTTGTGTGTTCAGTAGTCTAGCGTTGTGTGTTCAGTAGTCTAGCGTTGTGTGTTCAGTAGTCTAGCGTTGTGTGTTCAGTAGTCTAGCGTTGTGTGTTCAGTAGTCTAGCATTTACAAGAACGCTGAATTGCTTCCTCTTTTGTTTTCCAATTTACCAGTGCAAGTTGATCATCAGGTTTGCTCTAGGCCAGTGGTTTTCAACCTTTTTCATGCCAAGGACCCCTAAATTGATATACATTTGGCCGCGGACCCCCACCTGAAAATGTTTTGTGCCAGGGACACCCAGAAGAGAAGTTTGTGTTAAAAAAATGCAAAATTCTACAAGATTTTTCGAAAATGTTCAAAAATAGCAGATATACAAGCTTGCAGCGCAGCACAAAGTGGCGCGCTGTGAGCTTGAAAAGCCAACGTATATATATATATATGGATAAAGGGGGGGACCCCCTGCAACCCCCTCAAGGACCACTGGTGGTCCCGGGACCACTGGTTGAGAACCACTGCACGTGTTTTGCTGTGAGGAAGCGATCTACCCTCTTGTGGAATCACATTTTCATTTATTGCTCCTGTTCATCTCCTGAACCGAGACGAATTAAGAGCTGGCAGCGCTGTGCATTGGGCATGGATTCAGTGTATTGGTGCAGCTACTACTGTACCCCCTGTGGAGAGCGAGTGTTACCCCCTCCCAAAATAAATAAATACTTTATTAATATTTAAGTATGGGTTGATGAAAGGTCAAAGCATTAGATTTTTGACCATATGAGAACTGCCAGTTGCTTTTAAATAATGCATTGCGATGATTCACGACAGGGGTCCTCATCAGGGGGTCCCGTTTTTACATTAACCACTTGAACCCTATTCTGAGGGTAAAATTTGCCGAAAATAGCAGATCTACAAGCTCACAAGGCCTCTCGCTCCGAGGCGTTGTGAGCTTGTAGCTCGGCTATTTTCGGCAAAGAGGTTTGGTTTAGAGGGGGGAAAAGAGCAGACCAAGTACAGAGTGAAAGGTCAAGTTTACAAATTATTGACAGTTTAATAAATGTTTGAAAATACACATTAACATGAGTCCAACACCACCGATCAGTGGTAGTACTGTCAAACAAGTGTATGAATCTATCTATGAAATCTATGAAAAAGTTAATCTGAAACGCAATTTTATACAATATGTAGTGGGGGTCCCTGCTTCATCTCTCTGTCAGCTAAGGGGTCCTTGGGCTGAAAAACGTTGAAGACGCCTGATTTATGGACATAATGCATGTACACGATCCATATACAGTATACACACACACACCGTTCTGTTTCTCTCTCTCTTTGTCCTTGTTTCTCATTTCTCTCTCGTTTTCCTCCGCATCAGCGCTGATCCAGTGTGAGCTGGGAGAGCTGGTGTGTGAGGCTACATCTAGCTGTGTTCCACTTCAGAAGCGCTGTGACCACTCTGCCGACTGCCTAGCCTTCCGTCCAGACGAGTCTAGCTGCTATGGTAACATGTTTTCACTTACCGCTTGTTTGCCTCCGCTCCATGTCATGGCATGTGTTCCTGTTTTATGCAGTGGTGGGAAAAGTACTCACATTTCTTTTCACATTTCTTTACAAGTAGAAGTATCAATACTTCTACTTGTACTTCTATAATAGTAAAAGTACAAAAGTATTGGCATCAACATATACTTACAGTACCAAAAAATAAGTACTCATTATGCAGAATGTCCCATTTCACAATTTTTCAAATGGCCAAAATGAATATAGGGCTGAAGTGGGTAATGTAGGTTTTGTAATAATAATAATAATCTACAAAGTAACTAGTAACTAAAGTTTTCAAATAATAGTAATGGAGTAAAAGTATAATATTTGCCTCTGCGATGTAGTGGAGTAAAAGTATTGAAAATTGGAAAATAAAAGTACCTCAAAATTGTGCTTAAGTGCAGTACTTGAGTACATGTACTTAATTACTTTCCACCACTGGTTATGTCTACTCACCTTGAAAAACATGTGCAACGCTTAAGTGACCCATTGGATAAGACCTGTATGAAGCCTGTGAGTATTACACTGTACTGTTCTAACTCTCATGCTCCATCTGTGCCTTTCAATTGTATTTAATCATTTTCACCTGTAGTCCATCTGTGGTCCTAACCAGAAATTGTTTCATTTAACATTTTGCTTTATTTAAAGGATTGCTGTAACCTCTCTCTTGACATCTATTGAAAAGACAATGGTTCAGCTTTGTCTTTCTTCCATGGTGTGCAGAAAGGGCCACCGTTTTGCAATTAAAAACAATAATCCTTTTAAAAAAGAGATGAAAGCTTAACGCATGCTTTTTTAAGCCGTTACACCAGGCGTGTCCAAATTATAGCGGGACAAGCCTGTGACTAAATTACACTTTGAAGACAGAATGGCTCGGTTGACACCAGCTTGTTTCCTGTCTCTATTGTACGACACTTAGCGAAATGCTCCCTGTCTGCCCAGTGACAAGCTGTGGCACTGAAGACATTTTAAGAGCTATTATGCCTTCAAAGCACACAGCTCTTACGTAGGTCACTGCGTGCATGCCAGAAACACTACACTCTTAAAACCGCACCTTTCCTGCCTCTTTAGAATGAGGTCCGAACCACCCATTTGATTTGATTTTCCAGCTCACCCTCAGTTAACATTATGAAAGAGTTGAAAGAGTTTTATAGTGATTCTGATTATGGCATGTTTTCATTATTATTAAACAAACCATTGAGACAACCCAGGTAAACAGAGATTAGGATAATGGGAGAGTGGAGTCAGGACTAAATCTGCACTCTTAAAACCAAGCAACCGACTGAGAAAGCACTACAAAATCCAGAGTGTTAAAAGTGAAATAAAATAAAAATAAATGGACCCAGATTTTACTGAGCACATTATTTCAGACAGAAGGAGGATGTCTGCACAAAGTCTTATGGGCCAGCCACGCCAATGATTATAATTATATAACAGTAACTATAACTACAACAAAATGATGTGAGCATCCTCACGGATGAACGATAACGTTCCGTAAACATGTTGAACGTGTGCCAGGTGTTGAGCGTGGCGCACCGTCAATGTTTCTATTGTTCATCAAATCATTCACCACATTGTTGTCGTTATAGTTCCGTTGTGGGCTCTGCCATCCACTTGACTTAGAAAGAGCTTTAAAACTATATATTTATATTTATCGGTGTAGTTATCGTTCCTGTTGCGGACAACCCTTTATTGTGCAGTCGCAAATAACAGCCTGGATTGTGTGTGTTTTTTTGTTTTTCCATCATACGCCTCTGTGTGGAACATTATCCTTTTTCTCTGCCTGGCTATGTGTGACTTCCCTTTCCTTCCTTGGAGAAGACAGGAGGGAAAAAAAAAAAACATATTCATGAGTTTATGTACAGTGCTTGCTGACAGTATAGTTATCCAAAGAACTTAGTGCGTGAGACGTTGCAGAGTGTTGTGTTTTGCCACAATGCAGTATTATTTCCCTGCCTACCAGATGGGGTGTCATGATGCTTCACAGAGGTACCACTCCACTGCCTCGGCGGCTCTGACGTCTTCTCCCTTGTCTCAGGTGAGGAGTGATGGACAGCCTGAGCCCACAGAAGGGAGAGGAAGGACCAGACAGGGGTGGAAATGAAATAGCTTGGCTTCATTGCTTCCCCGTCTGATGGCGTGTGCTTCGGAGTGTCTCTCTCCTTCAGTCTGGAGTGTCACTTTTGACACGTCGGCAGATGTAAAATTGTGTCCGTGCTAGATGTAAAAAGGAAAAAATAAAAAAAATCTCCCTTTTGATGTCTTTACAGAATGTCCTCCGTCGTACTGCCTGGATCGTGGCTCATGCAGCGTTGAGAGGCACGGGCCTGTTTGCACGTGAGTCAGCCACCCTGCAGTCACACGTAGTACACAGCACAAACACCCGCTGTGCTAGCGCACGTGCCGGCACGTTTTTGTAACACATGCCATTGACATACGGTAGGTGGCCGGTGACTTTGACCAGTTTCACTTTCAAAACCTTTGCATCATGCATGTCACACAAACAGAATGCGGCACACGACGCCAATGGTTTTGATAATGTGGATTGTGGAAGTTACATTGTGGGTTTGTGGATAGGACTCTATATGAAAAAACATGTTATGTCGACAAAACGCATCGCATTCTGTTTGTGTGACATGCATGATGCAAAGGTTTTGAAAGTGAAACTGGTCAAAGTCACTGGCCACCTACTGTACGTATACCCCACACACACACACACACACACACACACACACACACACACACACACACTCCTTTATTTTAGTCCACATTTATAAAATACAAGGCCCAAATATTTTTCAGTTGCTTCTTGATGCCATACATACTCGAAATAACATGTGCGTCAGTGCATGGATTCAAACAAGTTTACAGAATGTAAACAACACACGCACGCACGCACGCACGCACGCACGCACGCACACACACACACACACACACACACACACACACACACACACACACACTGAAAGCATGCAGGGACAAAGATAAATGCTCTGTCTCCTCCTCTCTACCCATCCTCTCTCTCTCTTTGGTTTTGAATTAAAACATGGAAATCCCATCAGTCCTGTTTCTTTCCCTGGAGAAGACACGCTTCACAGACCATGGGGGGAATGTCAGCTTATCCCCTCTCCTCTCCGCAGCATAAAAACGGGCCCAGCTCTGCCTTCGTTTATCCACCCAGTGCACACCCGTGCAGCGCTGGAGGCTGCATGTCAATATTTAAGTGCTGCTCCCACTCTCAATGGTCTCTGGCTGGAGACCACAAAGCCCCGTACATTAGATTAAGCTCAGCCCATTCCAAACGGAGGCTGTTCTGTAGCTGGCATGGCCATTGTACGCATGCAGAGAGGACTCGGCTCTCCTTTCCCCAAACAGCTTGGACAGAGTCATTGAAATGGGTCTCGCTGGCTTCAACGTTTGCCATAAATTGCAGTGCAGTTCAGAATGTTTTTCTAACTGATTATGATATTCCATTACAAATGTCAACCAATTAAATCTCCTTGATTCGTAAAACGGACCTGAGTTGCAACTGTACTTCGACCGCTTTTTTCCACCAAATCTCTTCACCAAAGATGTGAGTATGTAGATCTGCTATTTTTGGCTGATGTTCCCCCCAGAATATGATTGATGGGGTTCAAGTGCTTGAAGCCGAAATCCATAGCTTTAATTAGTGAATAAAAGGTAGAGTATGTTAATACGATTTAATTAACACAACTGTGGCGGTTGAAGTTGGTCTCCCTGCTCTTCTGTTGAGACATTCAGATCCTGTAGTTGTGTAGGACCACTACTGGTTGACATGAGATATTGCATTAAAATTCCCAAAGAGTCCCCCGTTGAAATGTTGGAATCCCGAATAGGACATGAAAGTTGCCACTGAAAATATGATATGTGTGGATTCATCTGCTAATGTCATCATGGGCTCGTGAGGATTTAACATCTCTGTCTCCCTATATCTACATTACAGTGTGTGTTTATTTTTTGAGGATGCTCTTCAAAGCCACCTGACAAACTGCATTATACGGCACTGTATACTGCATCTACATGGTCTTTTCCCACAATCCCATTTAAAGTGTCATGTTAAAATGAAAATCTTCTCATTATGGGAAATCGTAGAGTGGGAAAGCGTTACAAAAATATTTTTACCCATGAACTGTCAAACTCTAGGGGGGGGGGGGGGGGGGCGGTGGTATTTCCTTGCAGAAATATTTTCCTTGCACCGCTATCATTCTCTCATTCAATCTCCTCCTCTTTGATTCCCTGTTTTATTAGTTTCCAGCAGCATTCCCCACCACACCACCACTGCTCCAGTCATTATTTAACGGGGGTCTTCGCCACTGTGTGTGTTGTGGTGAGCTGCTGCTGGTGGTGGCAGCTCCGGTGCTGATAGCTATAGCTGTAGTGGAACATGAGGCCTGTGTGGTGGACGGTAGAGTTCTTCCGATACAGTGGTGGTAATGGTGATTGTTTTTTCAGGGGAACTGTATTTTAATGACCTCACATGCACACGCACGCACCGGTAAACCCGTTATGCAAAGTAGCCATTTGGGTACTTGGCCAAACTGTACCTTTGCGGTGCGCTTGAAAAGTATCCAGTGGAACGCCGTGGTGTCCCGTATAGCGACCAAAACACCACTACCGATACCAGTATCGGAAAAGCTGCCGATACTGTCTAAAATACTGGTATCGGTATCGGCAAGTTAGTGTATGCCTTCTCATACCATGTAATTAATCTATGACGATACAGTCATCAATTATTTTGTATTTTGAATGCCTCAGTTGTTGTTGCACTACTGTTTTATATACATTTATACATTTTGTATTTATTCCTAGATAAGTGGTTCTCAAAGTTTTTAATCTCAAGGACCCCCATAACTCTTGAGAGTGTACGGGTCCATTTGGTTCCATTTGTACACTCCCAGAGTTACAGACCTGGGAGGGTCCATTTGGAACCCCCTCAAGGAACCCAGAATGTCCCTGGACCCCACTTTGAGAACCATTGTCCTGGATTTTTTTAACATTACACACTGTTATCATGATCGCCGGTACTCTGTATCAACCGATACGCAAGTTATGGGTATTGTAATCGGTATCGGGAAGGAAAATAGGTATGGGTACATCTCTAGTGGACGGCATCTCTATCTCAGTATTAACCACTTCCAACCTGGCGTCCCGATTTTGGGGTCCCTCGGTTTCTGGTGATGCCAACCTCCTGGTGGTCCCCAAGACAAAGCGACTGATGGAGCTGATAATGGAGCTGATAAGGGTCGTAAATCCTGCTCTATGTTAATTAAAACTATTTGTAGTTAAACAGCTGAAAACCCAGTGTAAAAAGGATGAGACGAAATCAAAGACAGACACAGGCTAGTTCTCAAATTAAAAAGTTGACATTGTATTAAGAGAATCAAGCAATCAATACACGAGGCACCGTACAGCAAAATATCTCTCTCTGACTAAACAGTCAATGATCACAATAGTTAGACACAAATGAAGTTATCAGCTCTGACGATGACATCTGGCCGTGAGGAGTGATAGATTGCTTTATCATTTTACAAACACCTTAGGCTCAGATCACACATTGGAATAAGATAGACACAGACACAACGGAGATCTCCTTCTTTTTACTTGCGCAAGGAGCAATGTACAGCTTGACCTGAATCATTTCTGGAGTACAAATACTTTTACATTGGTTTATATAGCAACATGAGACAGGAGATACAGTTAAGCAGGAGGCAGGGCTTAGGAAGTACTCTATGAGTACTCAGTACTTGAAGTTAGCAGGCAGAGCAGAGGATACAGAGACAGCAAGCTTCTGCTGGACTTAGAGATAAGGAAACTATGTAAACATCTGTAGCTGTAACGATAACAAACCACCTAATATGCAGTCTCTGGCTCCTGCACACATAAGGAGAAGAATATACATCATCTATTCAATTGAATGATTAATTAGTTGAACACATTAACAATATGAATAGAACTTATAAACCCACATTACATAGAACTGAGAATCGGCTCTGTCATTTCCCTCCTGTTGATCAAATTTATTAATCTTCACATTCTTCTTGTTTTCCGCTTTTTCAAAATGGACATCATAACAGGAATCACTTGCCTCTTTTGCTTTCAGTGGCCTTGGTACTTAAGCTATCCGCTTTTCGCACTTTGTCATACAGAGCATAGCACAAAGCTGTTATCAGGGCACATGATGAGACTATTAGAATGTCAATTGATCCTGATCAATAATGATATAAACGATTGTAGATAATGCTGAAAAAACCCACGGATAGGAAAAAGGACATTATCACTCTCAGAATGTGTGGCTTTCTTGTGAGCAGTGGTTGTAACACTTAATAACCTTCAACCGTTTGTATCATTAATTTGACCATTATGAACTGACAATTCATTTTCAAATATTAACAGAGCTTAAATGTCTGTGTCATTTTCATCATAAAGGCTTCGAAGGGAGAACACATTCCCGTCATCTTTTAAGTCTTGCCCAGTCTGGGATACCGCAGTATACGTTTGAACGAACGTGTCAGCAACCATGCGTTTCACTAAGGTCCTGATGCACGGGATCACACAGACCGATAACACGCGAAACAGCACCAAAGCACAGAGTACCATTGTTTCAAATTTGCACAGAGCTTGAATCCAACCCCCTCCCATTAACCAAGAAAAACCACCCCTTATGGTGATGTTACCATTCATAGCTTTCTGAAGGGCACGTAGATTGGACATCGCGTTATTGGCCTCCTTAGCATTAATGTCATCTGAAATGTAAACACAACAGGTACTTGTTCGAAAAGTACTTCTCACCAGGACCACTGGATCCCCAGTGGTGTCACGGTGTTTTGATGGCATCATTAGTATGTGGCTTCGGAGAGGGTTTGATGGCATGTTAGGGTGTGGCTTAGCCCAGATGATGACCGTTTGGTCGGTTATCCCGCCCCTCCCTTCGGAGGTTGTCTTAAATGCGCCCTCATTCCACACTAACACATTTACACTCCATGATATGCATTTACCTCCTCACACTTCATACTTAGTCCGCTTCAGAGTGACATAAAAGCTCTTATTTATGTGCTTAAAACTGATCATACGTTTTGCACGGCAAATAGCATTGACCCCCAAGGCGCACTCACTATTTTGGATTCGAGGCACTTACTTACTACCAGTTAACTGCAACAGGAAATGTAGGATGTAGACATATATATATGCAACATAACAATCATAATTATCTTAGCTTTAGCCTTCCCCTGCTTAACTTTTAATAATAGAGACAAAAGATACATAGAAAAATATACAATAACATAGATAGGAAAATATAAAAATAAAAACAAGTGTGGTGCATCGTCCTTTTAAGTGTAATCAGGTGAGGGAGGGGGTACTATTCTAAGTGGATTCTTCACCGGTTAGGGCCTAATATCACTCTATATGTGAGACTCCACCCCACAAGCCGGCCTTCTTCACCTTCTTACGTAATGTTCGATGATGTTTGCACCAACTTGCGAATGTTTTTGTGTGGATTGGACAAACCACACGTCTCACATCAGGTGACATGTTGACCAGGGACTGCATCTCACAGCAGTTGGCATGTTGACGTGACCCGGGCCTGGACCCTCCTAGCACGGAGAGTTCAGTTCACACTTGATGACCTGGTCAGCATCACCATAAGCAGTCCCATCGTTCCTGTGGAAGAGATAAAATCTTGGCAGCTTACTAGTTCTTTTGACCTTTGTAACGTCTTCAAATTCATTTTTACAGTGTATGGCTTTTACCAGAATTTTTAAAATATAAGTGTGAATATAGTGTGAATATAGTGTGAATATGCTTCATAATCTTCAACTATCCCTCCTGTTGAACCATTACTCAGATGATTGGTTCAATATATTTCAATTACTGCATTAAGACACTATAATTATAAAAAAATAAAAAAATAAAACAATCGCCTTATAACACTGCTTGGGTACTTCAAATATAGGAATTTGACACACTAGTATCAAGACACAACAAATGAAAGATAAGTTCCATGAGAACTGAACTCGCTTCCTTTGCTATTGTTTTTATATAAGCGTTCCCATGGGCTTGGGACGAGGTAGTCACTGCTCTACCCATAACATCTTGCAGGCTGAGATTAGAATGTCTTCACATGATATACTCCACAATTTGAGTAGAAATACTCTAGTTTCTTACATGTGGAGAGGGAAAGGGCCAAAACTATGAATACTACTGATTCTCAAACATGTACGAAGTGTCAGTTTTGACATAGGGTAACTTTACATAAGTCTTCTAATACTTATGATACTTTTCATTATTGAGTATTTCTTAAAATCAACAACTGCTCTACAGCTTGTAGATCTGCCATCTTTTGGAAAAAGATTTCCATTGCTAGTTAAGACACAAATGTCACTTACAAAAGTAGAGCTATCTTCGCTTAAGTCTTTTAACTATTTTTAAATCAAAACAAAAATATTGAATATAGTTTTAATAAACTTAAAGTTTGTGAGCCACTCCATGGCACAGCGGATTCAGACTTGCAGCCCTGCAGTAGCTTGCAACCTCAACCCCCACTCCAGGACACGACACACAAACCTCTACGCTTCTTCTCTGGACAGTAATGCCCCTTGACCCTGCAGTGCACATTCCTAGCTTGGGGTACTTGGAACTAATCCCTCTTAATACTTAAGGTTCACTTCGCTTCGCTAATTTACTAAAAACTTCATATTCTACCGCAATGAGCTCAATATCATTAAGCAAAGGCCCATGTTACTTTGATCACTCTTCCAGAGTAAACCACCCACAGGCCTTAATTCAATGTAATGTCACCGCAACAGAACAGAAGTCATAACACATCTTTAACATTTGAGTTTAGACAAAGGGCTTGTAACAGAAAAATGGGCCTTATATGGGAGCTGGTTAATAGCTTTAACTGCACAAACTTCACTGATAAGGGCTCCTAAATATCACTAGAACTTATGGCCTTTTGTGATGTTTTTTTTTTTTTTACTTCATCACTGTCTTTCTGTCTCTCTGTTAGCACACAGCCCGCACACACACGTGCACACAGACTCCTCTAAACACCCACACACACAGTACCACACAGCAACCCTATTGGTTGGCATTTAAGTACAGTACTTGAGTAAATGTACTCAATTACTTTCCAACATACACTCATTTCAACTGTTCGCTGTAACTCATTCATACCAACCACAAAAATACTTTACTCTCTGGGAGTTACTCATTTGCTCAGTCACCATTCTGTCACTTCTTCCCCACACACGTATGTGATACTTAAGTACAGTACTTGAGTAAATGTACTCAGTCACTTTCACACTCACACTCTTGAGAATGGTTTATACAGTAAACTACATCTGAAGCTGTAACGCCCAGTGATTAAGTATACTCATAGCGGTATTTGGAGTCCAATGTACATGATCTCCCACTGTCTGAAAATCACGCGCTGGGATTGGTGTCAGGTGCCGATAGTTTGTTTCGATGAACAAATTAAGGGATAAGAGACTTTCTTGCTGTAGCCAACTCAGTGATGTGGAATAATTTAGCAAGGGCATATAGATGATTGCATTTGGAAACGTTTCCCTGGCACTGAGATGTAAAGCGTCCAACAGTGCATTATTACGTAGCAGATCTGGTTGGTCTTTACTATTAATGCCTAAAGATAAGACCAGTATCTCTGCATGTACATCTCTATGGGACCTCTTGATCATTTCACATACATTATGAAAATTCCCTCCCGCGAAACTTTCGACTTGCATGTTAAAATAAGGAATACTCGGTATTCTAGCCAAATTGCTGTCTCCCATTAATAGGATGGGTAGATGTCGATTAAATCCCCATGATCTCTTGTCATATCCTGCATGCTTGAAAGGGACCGAATAATCACGCACAGGAGGACCTGCATATCGCATCCCGGTGCTGGGCATTGTCCACGCCTGAGAGCGCGCTAATAATTGCCTATGATTAGGGGTACTGCGAGGAGACCAGTATGCCATTTGCAACGATTAAAAAGGAAATAGATATATGTGTGGCTTATATATTTATCTCTATTTTCCAACAACACTGCTCCCTGGGAAGTCTAATTATGAATGTAATACGATTTGGGGCTTTTATTCATGCATAAAACTTTGCTTTAGACTGGCTACTGTAAACAGGTAAGGGGCTTTCTCTCCCATCTTGCATACACGCACGCTTGAGTACAGTATCTGAGTAAATGTACTCAGTTACTTTTCCACACTCTCAAGCAGTCGCTATCTCTCTCTGCTCGGCACACACATGCAGTCCTCACACACACACATTCACTTGTATTCCTATACTCGTGAGGACATACACAGACACTGAAAAACTCATTCATTCACAGTCACACAAAGAGAGGCAGATCCACTCATTAGTCTTTAAACAGTCTGTATAACTGTCCAAATCACGCACTTAGTCTCTCTCTCTCTCTCTCTCATTCACATATATTCCACTGAACATTCCTCACAATCTCTCATAGGCTTCTACAGGAACATACACATATTCCCTGGGGATCCCCACACACATTCACTGTACTCTCATTCATAGATTCATACAGAAATCACCAGTCCACGCGACTGTCCCAAACAGACCTCGTCTCTCAACCACCGTGATTATCATTCATACTTATTTCGAGCGTTATTTACACTGCTGTATACTGGTTGAATCGCACTTCACACATTCCTTAATAACACCTCTTAATATACACTATCACCACGTTCCAACGGATTTCTCCGGAAAGGTGCTCACGGTAGTGAGGATCTTTTAGTAATATTAAGCACAAACATACAATATAAACACATTCAGTTTCACCACGTTCCAACGGATTTCTCATCGAACACCCAAGAGTACTCTCATCCAATCTAGACCGAACACCCCTTAGAATGAAATGGGGGTTATTCTAGATTTAGACTGAATATAGATACCTCGTGGGTTATTCTAGAAGATGATCCGGAAAAGTGCTCACGGCTCACTCACATAGTGATGACCGCGGAGAGAAAATCGTTAGACCCGGATAACTCACTCAGATCGCGTTTTGGATACACATAGTGATGACGCACGTCTGTCAATATCTGTGATTTCATACACACTACAGTATACAATTTGCAGGAAATAAATCACTCTGTTGCTTCTAAAACAAGCAAAATATCCTAAGATTTCACTGCTTATTCAGTGCTTAGGCCTATGTCTATATGCACGCAGATAGACAACTTTTGTGTCTCACTTACGTGTTATCTTATAGTTGTGTGATGAGCGTTCAAATGCCGTCGGCCGTTCCTTGAAGAGCAGATGATAAGACGAGATGACCACCGGCCTGGAGGCGAATTCAACGCTCCAGGATTTTTTCAGGATCCGGGTCCTGGCTGCAGACTTTTCCAGCGGCGTCTTCCTTCTTACTCTTCTTGGAACAGCTCTGACATCCAGGCTCGAGGGACCATTGTAATGATAGATTGCTTTATCATTTTACAAACACCTTAGGCTCAGATCACACATTGGAATAAGATAGACACAGACACAACGGAGATCTCCTTCTTTTTACTTGCGCAAGGAGCAATGTACAGCTTGACCTGAATCATTTCTGGAGTACAAATACTTTTACATTGGTTTATATAGCAACATGAGACAGGAGATACAGTTAAGCAGGAGGCAGGGCTTAGGAAGTACTCTATGAGTACTCAGTACTTGAAGTTAGCAGGCAGAGCAGAGGATACAGAGACAGCAAGCTTCTGCTGGACTTAGAGATAAGGAAACTATGTAAACATCTGTAGCTGTAACGATAACAAACCACCTAATATGCAGTCTCTGGCTCCTGCACACATAAGGAGAAGAATATACATCATCTATTCAATTGAATGATTAATTAGTTGAACACATTAACAATATGAATAGAACTTATAAACCCACATTACATAGAACTGAGAATCGGCTCTGTCATTTGGAGCCTCGCTCGTAGGTTGAGAGAGAAGATGGCAAGCTGACGGTGTGACATTTTATCTTGGACAAACAACGTCTCAAACAACACGTTGACCTCGGCTCTGACCGGCGTCGCTGGAGGTGTTGTTGCTTTGTCATAGATGGTCAAGTTAACTCCAATGAGCTGTTCTTGTATTCCTTCAGAGATAATCAGTGACCTTGGAGGGCCTGTGCTCTGTACAACTCAAAACACATGCAGTCTCTACAGGAAAGGAGAGAACTGATACTAGGATTAGTTCCGTACAACCTCGAACTTAATAAAATCATAAGATTGGTAGGTCACACAGATACAGCAAAGCCCTGACTCGTGGTTGAAACATGTCAGTTTGACAGTGAGAAGAAATATGGAGCTAGGCTGAGTTAGACTAAAATATGATACTAGACAAATGATTATTATGAAAATATCTATCAGCGACGAACCTGGAGTGAGGGAGAACCTGGTGAACAGCACCCCCCTCACCCCCATCCAAGGCCAGCTGGCCACACAATATGTATCCCCGACCCCTGACTGAATGGGTATATGGAAATGGCTCCTCCCTCCCTGCAGTCAGTGTGAGGCTGAGCGTGTGTGTGTGTGTGTGTGTGTGTGTGTGTGTGTGTGTGTGTGTTTCACATTAGAAGGTCTTTCTCTTTGCATGTTGGTCAGAAATCAGGCTGATATTGAACAGATGTGGGTTTGGAACAGAGCGAGGCTCCCTGGCTCAGCTGGAGAGTTCTCACAGAGATGGAGCTTTTTTTCAGGGGGCGCCAAAAAAATTGCTTGAATGAATTAATGGATCTTTTTTTCGGTGCCCATCCTTTTTCTATGCTGGAGGTTCATGATAGGAATTGAGAGAGCAACAGAGAGAGAGAGGGAAAGAGTGAGTCTGTGATTTAAAGACCCACTCCCCCCAAAATTCTATTTTTGAAGCATACCTGTCTCCAAAAAACATTAAAATAGAGTTTTACAACTACAATCGGGTCTGTGGATATTCTGCATTACCCACATTTTGGAGGATCAAAACTATGCATAATTCATAGGATATGGAATACTAAATGAACGGCAGCAGAGCAAAGAGCAAAATGTTCTGTAAAAGCTTTAGGGAGAAAAATAGTGGAGAAAAATAAGTGTACATTTATTTGAACAGAGATCATTTTCTTTCTGAGAAACCACACCATGGGATATATAGTATGTGGAGGGACAAGGGCTTTAATATGATTCATCAGTTGGATAGCTTGGTACGTTATGACCCTGTACCGCCTTCTGTAGCATAATCCCCCATAACTAAACTCACATTCATCTCCTTCCCAGACTGCAGCCTATCTCTCTCTCTCTCTCTGTGTGTCTCTCTATCTCATCACATTTGTCTCTCTCCAGGTGTCATTCAGGATGGACAGGCAACCGTTGCCACGTGAGGGAGAAGCCCTCTCTCGCTACCACGCTAGCACCGCAGCCAGAAGACACACGGCTAGGTAATAAAGACAAGTACCCTTTCCTGCACTATAAACCTGTCCTCGTGGAATTATTTACCGTACAGTGCTGTACTGTACTGTACGGTACTGTGTGCACCCTGCCAATGCCTCTGCAGTTCCACCACTCAGATGTTTTTACTTAAATAAAATATTACGATATCAGCAATGTGGAAATATTCTGTTACGTCCTGTAAAAGTAAAAGTCCTGTATAAAAAATCTTACTCACTACCGTAAAAGGACAAAAGCATTGGCAGCAAAATGTACTTAAAGTACATATATACTGTAGTAGAAATTCTCTTTAAAAAAAAAGATATTTCAAAATGTGTGAAATTATTTCAGAAATAGCCGATCTACAAGCTCACAACGCGTCGCGATGTGACGTGTTGTGAGCTTGTATAGAACTAGACGTCCGGCCCGCTAGCCGTGCACGGGGCCCCGCGCACGGGGTACCAAAATCGTGCGATAACAATTTCCAAAAGAAACGTTTTTTTTTGTTGTATTTTTTTTTTTTTTTTTCCTGGGGGTCCCCGGACCCCCTGGGGGTCCGCGGACCCCCTGGGAGTGTTGGGACCCCCGCGGACCCCTGTGGAACATGGCTGACCCCTTCGGCTGTTTTTTTTTTCCATGAAGGTGTTTGCTTGTTTCTGGCGCAAATGTGTCAACACTGATATTCAATATGGGGGACCCCCGGGTCCCCTGGGAGTGTCGAGACCCCCGCCAAACATCGCGGACCCTTTTGGACCCTCGCGAAACATCGCATGCAAGAGGTTGCACGTGAACTCTGCAGCCGCACTGAGGCGCTCCAACACAAACACTCTGATGCTCCCCTAAATCCATTCCAGGGTTTGAAAATACCCACTTGACAAAGGGGTGACATGCATCACCGTTCCAATGACCAATAAACTCCACTTCGGGATTTCGCAAAGACCCACAAAAGCGTGCAGTAGTCCACACACACACACACACACCCACACACACAGCGTGCTGACAGCTAAAGGGAACTAACCTCGCGTCCCCAGTCTTTCCACCTCGGAGGAAATAAAAGGTAACAAAAGTGGTGTACACGAAATGTTGTCCGCCTCGCAGTGTTTGGGTCTCGCTGGGCGGTGGTCAGCGATGACACTAAGGAACAACATGGCCGACCGTAATGTTGTGAGTTTGTGTTGGCCGCAATTAATTATGCTTCGAGGGGGCAGATGTGTGCTGAGCATATGGATTTTGTGTTAATAATAAAGAAAAGTAACTAGTAACTAAAGCTGTCAAATAATTGTAGTGGAGTAAAAAAGTACAATGTTTGCCTCTGACATGTAGTGGAGTAGAAGGGTTTAAGTGGTTAAGCACAGTACTTGGATAAACATACTTTCCCCCACTGAGTGCCACATACAGTACCTGCCTGTGTGGTCTAACTAACCCGTGTGCCTCTTGTTCAGATGCAGTGTATGTTGGGATAGCCATCAGTCTGGGCCTGCTGATTGTTGGAGTTGCCATCTGTGTTCTGCTCTTGTACACCAAAACACACTTACTGTAAGTTTCATTATGATGATGATGTTGAGCTGTTGATGATGATGAAAAATTATGCATCAGCTATTGTGATCATAATAATTACAGTGATGATAGTGATGATGTCGTCAGTACTGGTGATTTAAAGGGTCATCTGTCTGTAGGAGACTCAAAGAGACTCCTGCCGGAGACTCCGCCGGTCATCAAATTATTGGCTTAGGAATGTGACAAAAGCAAACAAATCTCCATGAATTCTGAGGCTTCATGGGGTGTGTAATTGATAGAAAATAAGTAATTTCTTGGGTGAACTACTCCTTTAAATAACAATTGTGATAAGGACAATGGTCATGATAATGTTGATGATGAAATAAACGTATATATATGTAATATATAAATAATATGTACAGAACGTATGTATGTATAAATAATATATACGTATGTATGTATAAATAATATATACGTATGTATGTATAAATAATATACACGTATGTATGTATAAATAATATATACAGGTGTGGATATATATATGTATTTAATACACGTACACACACACATCTTATGGCTCCACAGGAAGTCTGATCCGATGGCCTACGGGGTGATGGATGACTCAGGTTTTGACTGGAGTAAAGAGGTCAGTTACACCAAACCCGTCGTCGCATCAATCTCCCATGGCCCGCCGTTCAGACACCAATGCGTTTTAATATTCTCCACCGTACCAAATCTCATTAGGCTAGCATTCACCACAGATGTATTCTTAAATAACTCTTAACAGCAGTACAGGTATAGAGGTCAAACGGGTCAGAGACTTTCCACCGAGCCTTTCGGCCACATAACAGTTTGTATTTAATGTTATTGATTTTCTTGCCCATGGGGCATGGTGGCCACAAGTGTCTAAATATATTGCGATTCTGTCCATGTGGGTGTGTATGTGTGCCCCTTACCATCAGTCATTTGGAGCTCTGTCCGTGTTGGTGCGTATGTGTGCTCCTTACAAATCACTTATTTGGAGCTCTGTCCGTGTTTTTTGTTTATTAGGATCTCCATTACCTTTTGCCATGACAAAAGCTAGTCTTCCTGGGGTCCGACACAGACAAACATTTTAACAGACACATTAATTACATCAACTTTACAATCACTATAATCTTAAATAAAAATAGAAAATTAAAAATAAAAAGTGCAATCAAGTAGTACAATTAACACATCGGGTGCCAGCATTTTTTCATAACAACTTACCGTGGGTGCCAGCATTCTCCCCATTGACTGCGCTTTGCTGTTTAACGTTTCCGCGTGCGTTACAAGCAAATCCACGCAAAAAAAAGCATCGATTCATGTTCTGCCATGAGCCTAGCTACAGGCTGGAACCATAACATTCCCCTCGCGGGTTACAACGGGGGGGGATCGCGCATCGCGCATGACCGTTTTTCCCCACAGGAAACAGATTCGGAGATATAGGCGTTTCAAAGTAGGAAATAGACAGGAACCGGATGGGGGGAAAAAAAGTGTTTCCGGTGAGCGATCTGGCACTTCCTTCGCAGGATTACAATGGGTGCTCCCAGAGCTGCTCTAGCCCCGCCTGCGTGGAGAAAAACGAAAAAAACAAAAAGACTGAAATCACGGTTCAGACCGTGAACGGCACCGAAGCTTCGGAACCGCCACTATGTAAACACACGGTTCAGACCGTGTTTGGCACCCGATGTGTTAAAACTAAATCACTAGAAAATAAAACGTTGTGCGTCTGGGGATTAGTACAGGCTTGTTTGCATCAGGTGTTCTTTTAACTTTTTCTTAAAGGTGAATTTTGTGTTTGTATTAATTATGTACTTAGGCAATGAGTTCCATCCTATTACAGCTCTATAGATAGTAGAAGATTTGAGAAGATTTGTTCTTGGTTTAAGTGTTACCATTATCACCTGAACTGGCTTGTCTAGTCATTATGGGTATGTTCATCTCTATGTATCCTACCTGGTCAAAGAAATACTGGGGGTTTTGGTCAGTTAAAACATTTCTGAAAAAGGTGAGAGTGTGTGAATGTAATCTATTCTCAACATTTATTATAGATTTTTGTGCATTTCTACTACATGCGTCTGCTTGGAGCACTGTAGAGCTAATCTGGCAGCTTTGTTTTGAGCTGTTTGCAATTTCTGTATGTCTTTCTTCAACACGGTCTCACTCCGAAAACGTAGCCGGTTGCCTTTTTGTCAGAACCCCGCGACGGAGCCGAATGCCGTCGCTGGACGCCAGCGACGTAATTATGTGCCTTCCACGGTCGCTCATAGACATTCATTGAGGTCCAAAGACGACACATTGCGCCGTCACAGGCGGGCCATTGATAATGCATTGGCATTTCAAAACGTGCGCTAAGAAGCTTGTTTGAAATGCACCAGACCACACGCCACCACCCACAAAAACCTGTAAATATTCTGAGTATTTACATACTAGTTTGGTAATTTTTCGATGAGTATTTGTTGAGAACGACACTTTTATTTAACTTTTGTATACCCGTGACGTCACGTCATATTACTTCCGTATGACTTGATTGACAGTAGTAAAGATCCGATCAAAACTATTTATTTTAATCTAATAGATCTATATAAATGATCTGCTTGTCCACTAATCAATTATTCTGGCACTTAAATGCCTAATGTATGAACAATTCTAGCAATAAATAATTATTTGTAATTTCTTGATTCCTAGCACTCATAAAATCCCGCCTACTGCATCCGGATGTTCACCACGTCCACATACATGAAAACAAACATAACGTTTCCGTATCCGTTCTGAACCGGAAATGTGGTTATAGGCACATTTCACGTTCTGTAAAGGTTCTGGCCTTCTTTTAAAGCTTTTTGAAACAAATAACAGCAGTCTTTTGCAGTCGCTTAGGAACAAATAGCAGCATTTATTTTTTCTCAAAACGATTTCATGTTTTTTGTAACATTTAGGACGTAAACAATCATATTGAGGGGCAGTTGTGCAGCAAAAACGTCATTACCAGCGTTGCCAGATTCTGTGAGAGAAACAAGCAACCACTGGTCTAGGAAAACAAGCCCAAAAGAAGCAACTATGGGCCACATGACTCATGAGCACTTCAAACATATACGTCAGCTGCTTGAAAATAGCAGATCTACAAGCTCACAACGTGTCGTGATGCGACGCGTTGTGAGCTTGTAGATCTGCTATTTTCAAATTCATTTTTTGGGGAAATTATAATAAGCATACCTGGCAACACTGGTATGCATATGTGCGTCTATGCCTCCCATGATGCATTGCATTGTTTTTCAACTACATCGCGGTAAGTGAAGTCTTGTTACTTTTTCATTTATTTAATAGAAATACATGTTAAATCTGCACCCCCACCACCACTAAATCATAGAACCACAACACAGGGTTGTTGCTAACATGTTAGGGTGTGTACAGTAGCAAGTTGGTCGGTCTGTATAAGTTTAAAACTGTTTTACAGTGGACATATCCCTAAGCTAACAAGCCATAACAAACAAACACAACAACATGAGCTCGGCTATTTGTGTGTGTCCCTCTTCATTTGTGTGTAGTTATGTATTCTATATGCCATGTTTGTTTGCACAACACTAAAGGCAAAACGAAATGTAATCATTGTTTGTGTTTCCCATTCTGAGTGTACAAATGGATGTTTTATTATGAATAGAATACAAAAGGATCCTATTGAGCCATAGTGCTTTCTTGTGGTTTAAATCCTATAGAACTTTACTGTCCTGTACTGCTAATAAAGTATTAAATCAATTAATCAATCAGTACTAGTAGTACAGTCAAATGTTATGCTAAAATATGAACACAATAAGCCCCAGGGGCTTGTTTACATTTTGGTCCATTGTACTCAATTGAACAGTCATATTATATATACCATACAGAGGTGCAATGCAAAACATGTTGGGATAAAGGTCAGTTGAATAAGAGAAGATGGGTGGGGGCGGGGGGCAGAGGATTCAACTATAAAGCTGGTACCAGGAGTTAAATAAAGATTTTTTAAAACAGGAACTATTTAATCACTTAATTTAAATGTATTATGATGTTAATGTTGTTGTTGTTTGGATATTCGAAAGTAGCTGATCAAAAAGCTCACAAAGCATTGCGATGTGACGTGTTGTGAGCTTATGGATCTATTTCTTAAAACTGATATGTTACATATTAATTTGGGGCGCTTCACATGAAAAGCCAGAACCAGAACCACTGCCATAGTCCATATTCACTTTTGGAATTTAACATTGCGTTGCTGTGGCAACTGGGGTGGCATTTCATTGGCAATATGGCCGCTGTGTGGATATGGTCTATAAGGGTCTATTCCAGGGGTCTTCAACAGGGGGTCCTTAGAGCTACTATAGGGGGTCCGCCAAATCTTTGTGTGATAGGATTTTTTCTTTACATTAACCACTTGAACCCTATAATTCCTTTTCTGAGGGGAACATTAGCCGAAAATAGCAGATCTACAAGCTCTCAACGCCTCGCGCTTGAGAGCTTGTAGTTCGGCTATTTTTTGGCAAAGAGGCTATATGTATAGAGGGGGAAAAAGCAGACAAAGTAAACCAAAAAAGTTTAATCTGAAACACAATTTTATACAATATAGAGGGGGTCCCTGCTTCATCTCTCTCTCAGCTAGGGGGTCCTTGGCCTGAAAACGTTGAAGACCCCTGTTCTATTCGGTTCTGTACACTCTCAGAGTTTATCTCAGGATTTCAGTGTATGCAGCTATTAAAGGTATCGTGATGTGTTTTTGGGCAAGTATAAGATTCTGTATATCTGGTTTAGGGCTGTTTCTCCTTTTGTTCATTGTAATTCTGAATATGTTGCTTTCTCTTACAGATCCTTCCAACCAAACTCTCCTAAACAAACAAACAAACAAACAAACAAACAACCCAAAAGGCACTTTTAAGAGCCACTCTCTCTCTCTCTCGCACTCTCTCTCTCTCTCTCTCTCCCCCCCCCCCCCCCCCCCCCACACCTTTCTCTTAGTGTGTGTGTGTGTGTGTGTGTGTGTGTGTGTGTGTGTGTGTGTGTGTGTGTGTTTACCCTTGTTTGTCTTATCATTGTCTTTGTCTGTTATTTGTTGTTACCCGTCACCATGAGTGATCCAAAAGCCATGGTTACGGAACTTGAAAGGAGTTTAAATGCCGCAAAAGCGGCAGCTGTGGCCAGAAGTCTAAATGCCTTGATTCCTCCAGAGTCACAATGGAGAGCACCACCAACTCCAGCGAAGAAGGCAAAGGCACCTGGACCAACCGTAAGGTGGAAAAAGAGAGACAGCAATAGAAATGTCATCCCTGCAAGGCCAGGATCAACCAGAAATCAGGGTCAGTATTGTTATACCATTAACTCATTTAGACCTGAGGCCGATTATAAAATCCACTTTAAAATTTCAAAAGCTTTTGCGATCCACCCATCTGACCACTAAACCCGGCAGCCTATCTCAGCTGCCATGTTCAGTGGTCATATGTGTGGATCGCGTACATTTTCAGACCATGTGAAGTGTCCACTTGACTTTGGGCAAGACACTGAACCCCTAACTGCTCCTGATGAGCAGATTGGTGCCTTGCTTTGCCGTCTGTGTTGATGTGTGTGAATGTAATAAACATTGAAAATCACTGTGGATATAACAACATTTACCTTGATAAGGCTTCCTTTAAAAAATATGTCCTGAGTGCCTTGCCAATGGACAGCTAGACATTTTTTTAAATCAACCTACAGCAATCATTCCTATTTGATTGCATATTCATAGGCGACTGAACTGTCCACGTTATGGTTTGGGAAAAGTCTAATAGTCCTCATGATAATAACCAGGCTGACACTAGTGTTACAGCAAATAGGATAGTGTAGTTATATAGTTAGTTATAGTTTTTACAATTCATGCATTTAGCAGATGCTCTTAATCCAGAGCGACGTGCCATTTTTGGCTGGTTGAAGACCAATCATGCTGCGGCATTCTAGACAATTTGGAAAGGCTTAAGTGCACATGCCAGGCCAGTGAGTAAATGTTGAGGAGAGAGTAAATGTTGATGACAGTGTTTTTTTTTTCCTGTTGTAGCTGGTCCAAGTCGGAAGGCTCATCCAGGTGGTTGCGGTCAGAAACCTGTTCCTCCCAACGATTTTCCTGACACTAATGCTGAGGTCTCCTTTGCTCCAAATGCCGTTGGTGTGTATTTCATTAGTGCAAAGCAATATGTTCATGATATATTCTAATAATCTGTCAATGAGTTTGAATGTTAATTATATGTTTGTATTGCACATTTTCCAGAATAAATGTGCAACTAACCTTTTCACAGCCATTATTATACTTTTTATATTGTAAATGTAAAACATAACCTAATGTTGTTTTTCAATATCCCATACTATCTTAACAGAGCGTTTCATACAAGAGCTCCAGCACTCCCTGAGCGTTGCATCGGCTGACATCGAGGAAGCACCAACCCCAGCTCCTCTCCAGGCTTCCTCCGACTGGAGTACGCGGAACCACTCTCTTTTAGAGAGATGGCGGGCAGAGAGACCCTGGCTGATTAACCGCGTTGCAGCGAGGGCACATGTAGGCACACACATGTGCCAACAGTGTGCCATCAGTCCAGCTGCTGTCTGCTGTCATGGCTGTGAACCACGGCCATTCCTGTGTGCCGAATGTGACATCAAAACGCACACAGACACTAGAAACGTGATGCACAACAGGGATGCCATGAATGCAGGGTTCTTCCAGCCTTTGCCTCCAACCACCTGCATTGTAGATGAGGCTCATTGCCGTTGTGGTAAGTTCTTGTTTGTGAGTACACCATATCATATCCTCTCTGACTCATTAATCTCATTGCTTTGACCACTAAACAATGCATTTTTTTGTCCTGTCTTACGGTCATGGAATCTTTTTAACCTTTCTCACTCTTCTTTCAGTCTCTTCAAGTGGTTCCAGCAATCGTAATGTTCTATTTCCTATTGGACACAAATGATCTTTTTCAGAGTGCTTTGTACCTGTGCGGATACCTGCAAATATCTGTGGTTGTGCATCGGAGGCATTGAGGGTCAACCCAGGAAAGGCTGTTGCTGTGATCACAATGGATGGTAAGGATTTTTTTTTTTTTTTTAAGCATCTTAAAAATATATTTTTACTTGGTATTTTTACTTACCCACAAGGCTTGTCATAGGTGTATTTATGAAATCAAACGTATGCCTATTGACTAATTTATGCCATGCTAGGTTTTACATTACAGTGTGCGTGTCTTTGATTTTCTAGGGCGATATGATCTCAGCATGCCTGACCTGAGTTGCGAGTCATGCCAAGCCACTTGGACTGCTGGAGTGGACGATCTCATTTGCAGTAACTGCTGGCCTGCTACACTTAATTTCGCAACAGTTTATGCCACAGATATATTTTTCTCATTTGAGAAAATGAAGATGGCTGCACCAGGACTGTCCTGCCAGGCATTTTTAAGAATGCTTGATCAGCGAACTGTTCACTTTGGCCGTGTGAGTATTTAATTTAGTTAGCCAACAGTATATATTTTTTCTTTTTGTCATGTGCATTGAATTTGTTTCTTATTTATTGCCTGCCCATTATAAACTGTTGATATCCTTATTTTGAAATAGACAGGGAAGATCTCAACAGATGCCTTCCAGAAGAGCTACTTTCAGTGGGAAGTTGTACAGTTTGAGCCACATCGCTGTCTCGCCAATATCAGAAGGTAATGATATCAGTGATGTTCTTTAAGATTTTTAATATTACATGTGGCAGTATTTTACGTGTATGAGACAACATTTGTTTTCTTGTCTTTGATTCTTTGTCATTGTAGGCCGTTAAAGGTCTTCAAAGCCAACAGCAGAACCTGGAATCCCTAAAGGTGGAATTAGCAGTGTCAGAGAGCCAGTTGGAGGATTGGGTGAAGGAGTGGGCAGAAGGTGAGGAATTGATTATTGTTAATGCACATATTATTTGCTCACAGCTTTAAAAGTTATAAGTCAAAACTTAAAATCGAACGGGTAACCAGTGAAGACAGCTAAGATGGGGGTGATATGGTCACGTTACCTGGAGTTCACTGACATTGGGTTCCTAATCCTTGTGTCTTATACTGTGGTTTTGTACCCACCTATTTCCTCTCTTCTGCAGCACCAACAACTACTGCTGATGAGCCTGATGCCTTGGCCAATAGGATAGAGATGCTGGTGCTTGGGCTCAAAAGGAGGTCTCAGCGTCTGCATAAAGACACTGACGGAACAAAAGCTCGTGCCAGGATCCTTCGACAGATGAGGAAGGAGAAGGAGATCCTAGCTTCTGTTGTAGAACAGTACAACAGGTTGGTTCCTAGCGCAGAACACCTGAGCATGGAAACCATCATATCTGTTGATACAGCATGGCCATGGCAGCTTCATCACAGTGGTATGTACACTAGTCTGTTGACTGCTTCCAACAAATCTGACCCATAATTCCACATAATATACACACTTGCTTGTTGAGTTTGGGAGAGGCAACATTGAGTGGTGTGTTTACAAGTGTCTAAGTGGCTAACACTGCTCATTTTCCCTGTGAATCTTTGTCATAAATGCATTCCAGATTCTGTCGATCTCAGAACAAAGAGACGGGCGTTATGACGTCATCATGGCAGGAAGGCGACTCACAGAGGAGAAGAAAATCCTGGTGACTGAGATGGAACATCACTGGAAAAGTCTTTCAGCGTATGACCATGACCTGAAGGAGCTGTCGTGCAGTTTTTCTTCTGGGCCAATGAGTATGTATTTGCAATAAATTCTTTTTGTAACAACTGCTATGCATTCCATGTCTATAATTCATTATAAACATACTTCTAATATATTCTAATCTGCGTATAACACTGTATAATTATAATAATAAACACCCACAAAATAATCTTAATGCATTTTAACAGTTATCATAACACAAATAGCATTTCATGATGACTTGGGGCTGATGCATATTCCACTTTTAGAGCCGAGTTTAAATCGGTTCGTTTCGGGTGTCACAACATCTCGGCAGCACCCTTCGAACCTCTGAATGACGTTGTTTGGACAGAGCCAAACCGATTTTAACTCTGCTCTAAAAGTGGAGTACGCATTGGCCCTTATAAGGTGACTTAAGGTCAAGTATTATAGGTCTCTATGATCTTGCATAGACAGTTATGACAGTATAATGGATTTTAACAAATATTATAATGCATTATAAGCGTGATTATAAAGCATTACTACTATGAGAATTAAGATGGGATTCTTAGGAAGTGTCATCATACAATGGTTTATGATTGCAGTTATGATTGCCTATAACTGTAACTATAGTTTTATAAGCTTACTCCAATTAATTTTACATGGCCTTATACAGTACGTCATTATACAAATCTCTAATGTGTTATTGTTATTGTTATAAGGCATTATTCATGAGTGCTATACTTACAACTGTATAAGTATGTTTATAACACATTATAGGCATGGGATGCATAGCAAGTGTTACAATATTTCATGAATATAATACATACCACTGATGACTGTTACTAACACAGGTTTTGTCTTGTGTTCTACCCCAAGGCTCACCGTGGAAACTAAGTTTCGAGGGTCTGAAAGGACTGCAGTGCATAATCCTCCGTAAGCAGTGGGAAAACCGAAAAGGGATGATGCTGGCATGGGAACATTACATGCAAGTTGATGAACTGATGCAGAGAACGTCACCTTTTTGGACAACACAGATGATGCTGATGATGATGACAGTGACTCAGACATGTCTGAGGACGAATTGGAATAGGCAACCATTGCAGACCATTTCATTTGGCTCTCCTCTGGTCATGTCTATCTCGCTCTCTCTCAACCACTCCTACCTACAGGCCTTTTTTTACAGCCACACTGGACCACTTTGATGGACTACTTTCCCAATGTTGGATTACCACGATTTGTGTGGATTGTTCCCCTTTGCGGACTACTAAACTGCCCCTGGCAGGTAAATAAAACTTTCTGTCAGGTGGAGTTTGCTTTCAGGTTGCCCGACTGGGGACAGCAGGGCTGTGTTGTGTCAGATGGAGCATGGGGTAGGAGAAGGAGAGAGGAGGCCATTGACTCTGGCCCTCAGCAAGGAACACAATCCAACCATTTATGAAGAACGTATGAGGATGCAGAGAGCACGTCCCCTCTCCGCTGTTTGAGAGCGGACGCCAACGGAATCATCACAATATCTGCCTAAACACCTGAACGTGGCCAGAGCACTCTTTCTTCTGGTCTGTGGAATGTAAAATAAGAGCACTGTTTGCCTATAATATGCTGTTCTCACTGTTGCTACACTTAAAAATATAAAATGGCAAGTGTGAACCCATAGTCATAGCTATGTATGTATTTTGCTTAAAGATTGAGGTATGACATTTGTTATCGCACAGCCCCAGAAAGTAAAAAATTAACGTTAATCAAAATGTTACGTATCATTCCATAATGACCTTTGGGAAAGTAGAACATGACCTGTCCTTGCCCGACAGGCAAATGCCTCTGACACCTTAGTGTCAACCCCTGAAATAAGATATATATTTCAAGAGCATGATATCATAGTAAACATCCATCTAAACCAGTGATATAGACGGATTTCCGCGCAACGTCATCACAGAGCAGAATGCGCAATCTGCGCATGCCTGGGGGAAAGGCGCGTTCGAAAATACAGCCCTGAGCGGCAGTGAGCGCACTGGCCAATACAAACTAATAGGCGAGTGTGCTCCGGTGCGTAATTTCCAAACGCACCCATAGGCTTACCCCCTCCTCTGCGCGGTCATATCCTCTCAATGTTTACAAACATGAAACCCGTCTATAGAACTGGAGTCCTGTGGGCCAAATGTGTAGTTTTCTTGTGGCCCTGGAACACATTCCATATACCCAAAATATATTGGTTGGTTGTACAGGATGACAACGTTTTTTTGCTTTCCGTAACCGTTAACCAAAACTTGTTACATCAGCTTGTTGCATGCTGACCACTGACCAGTGTTTTGTGCTATAGTACAAACGTATGTCGATTGCACAGTGTGTGCTGCAGGTAGGCCACTATATGACCATAATGGACATGGTTACATCCTGACTGCTTCATACATTTACGCATTTGATGTTTGAGAGGATGGAAGTATGCATTTGAATGTGTTCTGTGTGCGGGTGCCTTTGTGTCTTTGTGAGAACAGTAGCGGGGGCAGGTGAAATGCTTCTGGAGTGTTTGTATGTTTGTATGAATGGGTGAAGTGGTCCCTTTTCCTGTTAATACTTTTAACAGTACAGGCAGTACAGTACGTTTATGCTAATGTAATGACAAAAAAATAAAATAAAAAGGCCCAGGGGCTTCTTTTCCATTGTGCGAATGTGATCTGTGTTTTGCAGGGTACATGTTTGTATATATTGTATACTGTTTATTATTGATGGTACTTCTGGACCATATGAAGGTGTGATTCACACGGAAATGCTGTCTGATTTATAGTTCTCTGCACCTTAATAAAAGGCAGTTAAACCTTCCTTGTTATTCCATTGCCTCCTCCTTATATTGGTCCTTCTGGAATGTATTCATCTCTATTGCTGTATCTGACAGTCCTTGTTGTGTATCTGTCATCTTGTAACTGCTGGCTGACTGTGCTGCCTCTGGGCAACTGACGTAATGATGTAACTGATGTAATGTGCCAATAACACTGATTCTGATTAAAAGATAGTTAAAGCTACTTATAGAACACCAGGAAATGCCTTCGTGTATTGTTTGTATTCTATGCAAGTAATACATTTTTCAGTAAATGTCCGTTGAATGTTCTTATGAAGCATTTTGTTCACAGAACATTTTTGTTCATACAAAACCGCAAGTCATGCTTTCATTCCCACTAGCTGAAGGACAAAATGTGTGGACATTCAAGGTGGAGAGTTGGGACATTTCTGGAGCACAATAAACATATTTTATGTGAATCATTGTAGACCAGCCTATTACCACATGATGCCAAAATATTACATTTAAAGGTGATTACTGGCTTTAGCTGGCAGTGGGAATATACTACAACAATACATTCCATGAATCTGTAATAGTACAGTGTAATAGTATAGTAGCACTCATAAGCAGATTCTAATGCATTATAACTATGCTTATAAGACAGGGGTCTTATAAAGGGGCCCGGGACCCCTAGTGTGTCCTCAGAGTTACTCCAGGGGGTCCGGCAAATCTTTGTGATAGGATCTTTTTTTTTTACATTAATAACCTGAACCCTAGCATCTCTATTCTTATGAACATTAGCTGAAAATAGCAGATCTACATGCTCACAACGCCTCACGCTGCAAGGCGTTGTGAGCTTGTAGATCGGCTATTTTCGGCAAAGTGGTGTGGTGTCGAGGGCAAAAGAAGCAAATCAAGTACCAAGTATTGTATGTTTAAGTGGTTAAATGTATGAAATGAACCAAAAATATTAATTTACACAGCACTGATGATAGTCAATGAAGCTATCTATGAAATCTA
The DNA here is from genome assembly GCF_963454915.1 of Gymnoscopelus microlampas. Classification (NCBI taxonomy): domain Eukaryota; kingdom Metazoa; phylum Chordata; class Actinopteri; order Myctophiformes; family Myctophidae; genus Gymnoscopelus; species Gymnoscopelus microlampas. The sequence continues at coordinate 8,717,036 of NC_139959.1, read as the reverse complement.
TGAAAACGTTTAATCTGCAACACAATTGTATGCAATGTATGGAGGTCCCTGCTTCATCTCTCTCTCAGCTAGGGGGTCCTTGGGATGAAAACGTTGAAGACCCCTGTTATAAGACATTATGCATAGCAAGTGTTACCAAGGTGGGTGTATATGAAAGTAATGAGTATCAGAAAGCTGGCCACATGGGGCCTGGGAATGTCAAAATACAGCTCTGTGTCAAACATGACACCAAGGTTAGTGTAATAGTGTAATAGTGTAATAGTGTAGTAGTGTAATAGTGTAATAGACTAATAAAGTAATAGAGGGTATGGGGTGCGTGCTGGCTTAGCGGTCCAGGTGCATACCACATAGGCTCTGATGCCTGGCAGCGTGTCGCGGGTTCGAGTCCCGATCCTGGCGGCCTTTGCTGTGTGTCGCCCCCCATCTCTCTCCCCATTTCCTGTCAGCCTATACTGTCCTATCAATAAAGGCATAAAAGCCCAAAAACAAATAATTTTTAAAAAAGTAATAAAGGGTAGGCATCATATGCCACTCATCTACACTGAGTGCCAAAACATAAAGCATCATGAAGCATTGGAGTTTGGAAGAGCTCATTGGGAAACTCCTACTGACGCTGTATTTTGCCACTCAATAGACGTTCATGCATAACTTCCAGGTACAATGATGTCACAAGCATACCCTTGACCTGCACCTTAACCCTTAACCTCAGTAAGACTATGCCTAAACCTTACCATAACCCTAACCTCAGTACAACTAGGCCTGCCAAGGAGCCAATCAAGACACAGGTGAGGCGGGTCTATCCTATAACGTTGATGGGATCCATAATAACACATAGGACTGTGCCTGAAATAACCGATTCACACAAGCTCAAATGAGTAGCATCGGCAACCCGTTGTGATCTTGTAGATCGTCTATTTTATTGCCCTTTGAACAATGTTCAAAGGGCACCTGTGATGAGCAGGAACAACCCATAATATTTACAATGAAATATGTTTCTATGTAGGTCAAGGCCTTTCAAATTATGGCTTTGCTGTTGACCTATGACAAAGTTTAATGTCCATCTCCTTCCAAGCTATGAGTCTAACAGTCATACATTCTCAGACCATTTCAGAGCCATCCTAGATAAAATCAGTCAAACAGATGTTTCAGGAATTATTTAGTAACCAAATGTGTTTGAGATATTGATGTGTGCCTTACTTACATAGTCATCCATTACAATTAGGAAAACTACATGTTGGAGCTGATACGTAGTTTAGGGTTAGGTTAGGGTTACCTAAGCCTAAGCCTCATTCCCCTGGCTAGCATGATGCAACTCCTTGCAACCAAACGGTTTCATGCAACTACTTGCAACTGCTCGCAACCATTATCCCCAATGGCAGTTCCAAGGAGTTGCATTGGTGTGACATGTCCATAAAACTGTTTAGTTGCAAGGAGTTGCATCGCGAATCATTGGTGTGGTTTGGGCTTTAAAATGACAATCATTTTACCTTTTATCAAAAAGGTCCGAACACCTCTCAGTCTGTTCCTTGTTTGTTTGTGGGCTATGATGCAAAACAAATCTGTCAAACAGGTCATTCTCTGTAACACTTGTTGAGGCATCTTCCTCTTCTCCAGGCTTCAAATCCTGGATCCCATTCAGTTTATTGTCTACACGTTAACCCCTCAGGAATATAGAAATAACATTGATTTTCATGCATGGCTAGCAGTCTACACACAAGAGGGTATGAGGAGTCAGTAGGAGTGAGGAGTTAGGAGGATTTTCCAAACAAGCGCTTCCAAACTCCAGCTTCATGATGCTTTGTTTTGCCACAGTCTAGATGAGTGGCATATGATGCATAGCCTCTTATAGATAACTATCATCATTGTCTGAATCATGAAGTTATTGGGTGTATGGCTTTAAATTCTCATTGTTTCCATGGTTGGCAAATGATGTATTATCAAAAGTGTGTATCTCCTTGCATCACCTTCATTTCATTTTGTAAAACATATGTTTCTTGGATAATGAGTCTGAATAAACAACTGTCCATACAGTTGTATAGTCTATCTGCAGCTGACACTGTATTGCCTACATACAGTATCTGGCTCATATCCAGTATATCTAGGATACATTCATTCATTGACAAAAGACAGTTAATATCACTGTTGATTGGTATAGATTGACATCTTGGAAGAAACAACATTCAAAGTGCAAAAGGCTTTTAATGACACCAAAGAAAGAAACAAAGAAAACATATTGCACAGAACAAAATAGGCAGTGGAAGAACTCACATGTTTCACTTAAGTAAAAGAATCAATACAGCAATGTAGAAATATACTCTGTTAAATGTGACTTGAGTAATAGTGCAAAAGCATTGGCATGTATTCCAAAGTATTCCAAAACTAAAAGTGCTCATCTTGCAGAATGTCCCATTTCAAGTTTCCAAATGTAATATGAAAATAGCAGATCTACAAGACAGATCACAATGTGTCGCATCGCAACCCATTGTGAGCTTGTAGATCGACTATTTTCAAATGGCCGAAATAAGGCTGAAGTGGTTAATGTATGTTTTCTAATAATAAACAAAATCTCCAAAATAAATATTAACACAAAGTAGAAGTACAATATTGTCCTCTGAGATGTAGTGGTTTCAAAGTATGGCGTAGATGCTGGTTTTCCACCTCTGTCCAATCGGGTGAGACGAAGGCGGATACGGGGAGGGTTATCAGCTGGCAGCCATACTTTCATCGGACCGTACCCTTTAGGCGTGAGGTTACTGGTTGGCCCTGTCCTCTGGAAACTTCTTGGCTGGTTCCCATGTGTCTTCCCAGATTTTGTCACTGTAAAGTATAAATACATTATTTAGAGAAATTCATTTATCCCATGGGTCTTCAAAAGGGGCACTGGGACACCTTTTATTTTTATATTAACCACCTGAAACATTATAAGAGAAGATCTACAACCTCACAATGCCTCGCACTGAGACGTGACGTGAGTTTGTAGATTATCAATTTTTGGTGACGAGATTTGGTGTCGAGGGGAAAAAGTGTTTGCATCAGTATCATGCAGCCCTAATGCACATGTATGTCTATTGCCTAATGCCTACATGTAAAAAAGATAAGACAAGAAGCATAGCGGCCAACATTCCACTTCTGGTAATTTCATTATTTTGATTTTGACTGATGTGAATTTAGATTAGTTCCTCATAAAACAATTTACTCTAGTACTGGTGACAGACAGTCCATATCTGAAGTCTGAAAGAGAAGTCATTAACAACATTAGTCGACTAACAGTCATTAATTACTAGAATCCAACAATGTGAATTTTGTAACCTTCCTGTACATTCAAGCTGTACAAGCAAATTACACAGAAGCTTCCAATTCAACTGCTGAGGCCGGTGGACTGCAGCTGCCAATCAAGCCCATACGCTGAGCTAGAGCTTTAATCGGGCCTAAATATGTGAGCCCAGCCCAACCCAGCCCGACAGAAACGATACATAATTGACAATTGGAGCCCAACACAGCCCGAAGCCTGACATTCTAAAGAAGTATAATTGTTGCATGCAGCCTTATATTTTTGTCATTACATATTGGTGATTCGAAGAACAGAGTCATTCTACCCTTTTCCAACTGTCTTTATATATAAACAAAAACCCAGCTTGTAGCAAGCACCGTCCTAATTAAGGAACAATAAACATCGGAGCCTCGCTGGAGAACACGGCTGACGGCCGCCGCTAAATCAGGCAACAGGTGTACAGGCTATTATAGCTACAAAGTTCACACGTCTATAATATTATTAGGATATACAAAAGTGACCGTGGATGGTTTCAACAATGTCCTCCGCTCCACTTGGGCACTGCATGCATGCAGACGCCACAGCGGCCACCGCCACATACACACACGCTCAACTGTTGCGCCACAGCGCACACAGTCACACATGCTCAACTGTATCAAGTAGCTCATAACTCACAGCCACAGTTATGAGCGCAGCTTACATAGTCACAGAGACATCATGATACCGCGCTGCGCTTGCCTGCCTGATAAAAACAAGACCAGGAGACCTGGTTCTGCCAGACCTAAGCCGGACTTCACATAAGGTGCTTTTCGTTAGTGAGGGAGACGAAAGTCTCCCTCAAGACGAAAGTGAAGTCTCCCTCACTTTCGTCTTTCCGTCTTTCGCCTTTCATCTCAGAGAAATCAAGGTGCTTTTCCTTGACGTTAGGGAGGTAGACCAAATCAACATCAACATCAGTCAAGGAGGTACCCTGTTCTATCTCTCTTTTCCTCTTCCTCTTAATGGACTCCATCGGCAAGGTTTGCTAAATGAATCGAACTTTGTTCGATTCACTGATAGGGGGAACCCTAATTTATGGATAATAAAATGTAATTGATCGATATTTCAGGATATTTGACATTGAAGGTCTAATTGAAATATTTGTCTTACGTTTTATATATACCATCTGTATTTATACTTGTAACATAATAGTGATGTCATGAGTAGTCTGTGCCTATTTATTCATGCAGATGAAACCTAACCACAACCCGACAAAGAAACCTAACCACAACCAGACATACCATGTAGTCTGTGCCTATTTATTCATGCAGAAGAAACCTAACCACAACCAGACATACCATGTATGGACAAAATGGTGACAAAGGCTCGTGTAGGCCATACCTTTCAGATCTGGCAAAAAGTGACCCAACCCAATGCCCGACAAATACGTGACCAATTGGGCCCGGCCCAGCCCTCGCCGCGCAGACCCGTCGGCCTCGGGCTGAGATCTTAAGCTCTACGCTGAACAGCACACAGCTGCACACAGCAGAGAGTGAGGGAGAGAGATAAAAGCACCTGGAAGTTAGGTCGTCAGCTTTTCATTTTGCCTACTTTAACTGGACACGTTGTACCAGCGTACTTTGATGTGAAAATGTGGGCCATCGGCAGGTCTGCAACACCACACAGATGAGGTGTAACCTTCCTAAATAGTAAGGCAAATTTGAGAGGGAAGAAAGAATTGTGGGATCAACCAGAAACAACTGCCTCTGGTAGGGCAAATAGTGTCAATTGAATAATATCAAAAATGTCTTACCATGCAGGACAAGGCGCCCAATGCACCAACACTTCTTTGTTGCCCTAAAAAAACACACACACACACACACACACACACACACACACACACACACACACACACACACACACACACACACACACACACACACACACACACACACACACACACACACACACACACACACACACACAGTATAAGAAATCACTGGGTAAGGTATACCATTATTTTTAGTACCTTTGCTTGTCTCAGTCATGATCAGCCTTAAGACAAATATACAAATTAACATGGTTCTGTGGGGAAATACTACCGCCTGACACTGAGTCCCCAGGTTGATTCCTGGGCAGGTCAGACCTTTGCTCCAATACTCTCCCTGCTTCCTTTATCTATACACTGTGAGACTATTAGCCTTGGACGATGTCTATTAAATCGCCATCTGCACATCAAACCATTGTGATGTGCGATAGCATCAGGACTTTTTGGAGTCTAGAGCGGGTACAGAAACGGCCTCTCTTTGTGTAGAACTGGTTTGTGCAAATTACTGGTTAAAGTAGTCTGAACAGGATCTGAGCACTGAGCAGTAAAATGACCTCACAGTTCCTCACACTATTGAAAAGCAGAAAGCCTGGTGACGTGAAGTTAACTTACTGGAACAGTGGGTTGTTTTAATAAACCCTTGTAGGAACCCTGACCCCCTGACTGATTTGTCACATTTTTAGTGGCCACAACCCATAAATGCTCATCCCATAATTGCATCTTCACTACAAATGGGGAACCATTTAAATAGTAAATAAACATGCGTCCCAACGGTATAACAGTTATTGCCAAGAACCTTTGTTACAATAGAGCAATAATCGACCAAACAGAAATGTCCCCTATGTGTGTGTATGTAGCCTGTGTGTGTGTGTGTGTGTGTGTGTGTGTGTGTGTGTGTGTGTGTGTGTGTGTGTGTGTGTGTGTGTGTGTGTGTGTGTGTGTGTGTGTGTGTGCAGAGAGAGAGAGAGAGACACACACAGACAGATAGGGTTCTATATTTTTTTTACCTCATTTGTCCTTCTCCCTGTTATCTCCTTATATGGGTAGACCTGGGACCTTTTCATCTGGGAACATTTCTTGTAAACTTGAAGGATGAAAAGACAAGTTCATTAAGCCATGATGCTTTGTAAATGTCAGCAGTATTTTACATCTATCTATACATTTTCTGAATCTCTATGCATCTGTGTTTATGCCCATAGCCAATCAGAGAGGGGCTGTTTATGCCCATAGCCCATCAGAGGGGAAAAGGGTGGTGTCTCCTAGCCTGGTATCCAGCCTGCTTCGCTACGTTCGGCGGACTTTTTTTTCTCTCTTCGCTTCTCAGTCTGGAACGCACCCCATTGACTCGTTTTGCAGAACTACACTGGAACTACATATGTTACGTTAGGCAACGTCGTTGCTGATTGGATGTTGTTCAAACGAATGACGAATCACAACGATCCCACTGTTTTTTTTGTCCCGCCCCGCACCACAGACCAATCAGAAGCCACGGCACGACTCGAAACGTTTGTCATGTCCCGCCTCCCTTGGAGATAGGAGGCATTCCAGACTGATAGAGAGAGAGAAAAAAGTCCGCCGAACGTAGCGAATCAGGCTGGATCCCAGGCTAGGTGTCTCCATGATTGGTCAAGCCTTCACGTGACATCATAATGTCTTACTATAAAACAATGACAATGTGGGGTAATGCTGTTAAGTTGTAGAACTATGCCAGAGTCACAACAAGCAGCACAAGATAAACGCCTAGCTGTGGACAAAAATTGGGCAAATTAGCCAAATCTATGTGTCTTTAGTGATGCTGTAGTGATTGGGTGTAAAGGGAACAAGTACAAATCCATGGGGGACTCCAGTCAACAAAGTATATAGGGTTTAAGTGCCTAACCACTTAAAACCTATACTTAGTTGATTCCAAAGTGCTCTATACTAGGCCCCCTCCTGTTGCCACTCTACACTACAAATCTTCGCTGACAATAATTATAGTTTGGCTAATTTCAATGAATGTACACAACCCATTCAGACCGGGATAACCTATATGTTCTCTGGGAACGCGTCTAAGTCATTCATTTCTGAAACTCTTAAAAGCCTCATTTATACTACAACATATGACATACTTGGATGCAGAAAATACCAGATCTGCAAGCTCACAAAAACAAATAAAATAAAAACATTTAAAAGCCAATGTGGATGACACTAACACATTCATTTATATTCACATAAAAACAAACATTTAACACAGAATAGCAATATACAGGACAGCCAAGTATATAAGTCCAGCAACTTGTCCTTTGCAGAAATATGCAGAATATGATTCAGCTATTGTGGCATGTGTCAGTAGAGGTTAAGAGATGGAGTACAGAGGACTGGTGAACAGCTTTGTCAGGTGGTGCAAACAGAACCACCTGTTACTAAAATTGCCAAATAAAGGAGATGGTGGTGCATTTTAGGAAGATGGTGGCTCCCCCATTGTCTCCCATTTCCATCGAGGGAGATGTGGAGGTAGTCCAGAGCATCTGGGCATGCAATTGGACAATAAACTTGACTGTACTGGGAACACAGATGTCCTATACAAGAAGGGCGGGGGGCAGCTTTACTTCCTGAGGTGGCTCAGCTCCTTTGGTGTGTAGGACTCTGCTGAACATGTTCTATCAATCAGTAGTGGCCAGCGCAGTACTGTATGCGGCGGTATGTTGGAGGGGTAGTATCAAGGAAGGCGACAGCAGGAGGCTGAATCAAGCTGGTTCTGTCCTCGGTACCACTTTGGATACTGTGGCCATCATGGACAATCCCTCTCCTTCCCTACTACTGTGGCAGGGCAGAAAAGCTCCTTCAGCAACAGACTGTTACATGTAACAGTCAGTCCCAAGTTGCAAGAAGGAGCGCTATAGGAGATATTTTCTGCCTGCAGCAATAAGACTGTACAAGTCCTCATCTGGTTGGCTTGATCAGGCTGATTAGGATGGGGGATGTGGGATGCAAGCCATCGGACTCTTGAGTAGTGTTTGGTCTGTCTTCTTAATATTGTAGGTTGACGATGCTTAGATGCATATTTATTTATTATTCTTTTTTTTTTGTTTCATCTAATGTGTTTTTATTGATGTCTCTATGAGAGCTGCCTTTCCCCTCGGGGAAGAATAAAGTACCTACCTACCTAGCTAAGACCATGTAATAAGCTGACAGCTGGGGGGGGGGGACACTATAAAGGCCACTGCACACAGGATGCGATTATTCACATGGAAAAAAGGCACCCTGTCTGAGCCAACCTAAAAATACTGTATTGAGTCCATAAATTAACATACCTTGAAGATGGTGGATATTTCTATATTATAAATTGTTTATATGATTGGTCTTATGTAATATTCTAATATTTTGAGATTTATTCATGAGCTGTATTGATATAATAATCATCAAGGTAAAAATATATATTTTCTTACAACTTTTACATGGTTTTTAGAAGGATCTACGTATAGTTTTACTTACTGCACATATTGTCCACTTGGCGAGACACATTCTTGTCTTTAACAATTCTTTTGGCCCACTCTGGGCCATACTTGAGTACTTTGGCAGCCACTGCTGGTTTTGATTGGAGAGAATAACATGTCCCACAGGACATCCTCCTGGCCTCCATATTGGCTTGGCATTTGGGACATGTCTTTTTCTTCGGTCGTGTCATTTTTGGAACTGTTGAGACAAAGAAAATAACCAGAATTTTACACAATGTATTTATTCATAATAATTGTAAGAATGTACAGAAGGAACCAAATACACTCTTCTGGCTGTGGCACCGTAAATGTTTAATGTCAAGGACCCCAAATTATATTAATTTGCTATTCAGAAATAGCAGATTGTCAAGCACACAACATGTTGCATAGCAATGTGTTGTGAGCTTTTAGATCAGCTATTTAAGATAAAACCCTACAATAAAATTGGGTAAAGTGTTAATTCTCATTAAGTTAAAAACTTTTAATCCCTATCTAGATTGGATTTTGGGTAGTTCAAAACCAAAAAACACGATTGGGAGCACTCTGATATCTGATGAGATCAGGAAAACCTACTCAAATCTGGATCAAAACAAAAAACAGGATTGGGATCAGTTTGATTAGAAAATAATAATAAATAAAATAAAAATAAATGCTGTTATTTGATTTGCTCATATAGCGTGCAACACCTACAGTAACATCAGCTCCCAGTACTTAACAGGTTGCAGAACAATGGCTGCACAAAACAAAACACTTTGTATGACAATGGGACTAAACTTGAAAGCAGGGTGTGTAGAACCAGTGGTGGATAAAGTACTCAAATGTTTTAATTAAAAACATATGTAAGTGAGAGTCTGGCATTCAAAACCTTTACAACTATTTTCAGAATGATGTAGCTTTCAAGTTTCTATCTATTTTCTTCACCAGGTTGACAAAAGCTACATCAATACATCTTCAACAGCACACCAAATGAGTTGAGTACAGTTGGTATTCATAGAGAATTATCCACGTGCATCCATTTGTAGCATTTACAGTTCTGTGTTTCATTCAATCACTCAGAGTCAAATAGAAGTGTAGCTACTTATTTTGTAAGAGAGCTTTAATAAAGAATAACTTAGTAGAATAGAGTGCTACATTTGTTTAGTTTGTCCAACACTGAACACACATTATTCCAATTTCTATCATGTATTTGCTGTGAGTTAAAGATGTGTGGTTGTGTTATTGTGTTTTAAGTTGTTGGTACTCACTGGAACAAGGTGATGAATGACAAAGAAAGAAACCTGTAAAGGGGGGAGGGAAATGAAGATATAAATGCATAATACTTAAGATCAAATATTCCAGTGGCCACCAAATGGACCCTTACAGTTCTGTAACTAAACAATATAAGCACTGATATTCAGGATCTCTTGGTCTTTATAAACAAACTTAGCACAGGGTATATGAAAAATGGCCAAACCCTTAAACCACAAGAAAGCACTATGGCTCAATAGGATCCTTTTGTATTCTATTCATAATAAAACATCCATTTGTACACTCAGAATGGGAAACACAAACAATGATTACATTTCGTTTTGCCTTTAGTGTTGTGCAAACAAACATGGCATATAGAATACATAACTACACACAAATGAAGAGGGACACACACAAATAGCCGAGCTCATGTTGTTGTGTTTGTTTGTTATGGCTTGTTAGCTTAGGGATATGTCCACTGTAAAACAGTTTTAAACTTATACAGACCGACCAACTTGCTACTGTACACACCCTAACATGTTAGCAACAACCCTGTGTTGTGGTTCTATGATTTAGTGGTGGTGGGGGTGCAGATTTAACATGTATTTCTATTAAATAAATGAAAAAGTAACAAGACTTCACTTACCGCGATGTAGTTGAAAAACAATGCAATGCATCATGGGAGGCATAGACGCACATATGCATACCAGTGTTGCCAGGTATGCTTATTATAATTTCCCCAAAAAATGAATTTGAAAATAGCAGATCTACAAGCTCACAACGCGTCGCATCACGACACGTTGTGAGCTTGTAGATCTGCTATTTTCAAGCAGCTGACGTATATGTTTGAAGTGCTCATGAGTCATGTGGCCCATAGTTGCTTCTTTTGGGCTTGTTTTCCTAGACCAGTGGTTGCTTGTTTCTCTCACAGAATCTGGCAACGCTGGTAATGACGTTTTTGCTGCACAACTGCCCCTCAATATGATTGTTTACGTCCTAAATGTTACAAAAAACATGAAATCGTTTTGAGAAAAAATAAATGCTGCTATTTGTTCCTAAGCGACTGCAAAAGACTGCTGTTATTTGTTTCAAAAAGCTTTAAAAGAAGGCCAGAACCTTTACAGAACGTGAAATGTGCCTATAACCACATTTCCGGTTCAGAACGGATACGGAAACGTTATGTTTGTTTTCATGTATGTGGACGTGGTGAACATCCGGATGCAGTAGGCGGGATTTTATGAGTGCTAGGAATCAAGAAATTACAAATAATTATTTATTGCTAGAATTGTTCATACATTAGGCATTTAAGTGCCAGAATAATTGATTAGTGGACAAGCAGATCATTTATATAGATCTATTAGATTAAAATAAATAGTTTTGATCGGATCTTTACTACTGTCAATCAAGTCATACGGAAGTAATATGACGTGACGTCACGGGTATACAAAAGTTAAATAAAAGTGTCGTTCTCAACAAATACTCATCGAAAAATTACCAAACTAGTATGTAAATACTCAGAATATTTACAGGTTTTTGTGGGTGGTGGCGTGTGGTCTGGTGCATTTCAAACAAGCTTCTTAGCGCACGTTTTGAAATGCCAATGCATTATCAATGGCCCGCCTGTGACGGCGCAATGTGTCGTCTTTGGACCTCAATGAATGTCTATGAGCGACCGTGGAAGGCACATAATTACGTCGCTGGCGTCCAGCGACGGCATTCGGCTCCGTCGCGGGGTTCTGACAAAAAGGCAACCGGCTACGTTTTCGGAGTGAGACCGTGTTGCTTTCTTCATAGCAAAGAGTACAACTGGGCAGTACTCAAGGTGTGACAAGACTAAAGCTTGAGTTACTACTTTCAGAGTATTTAATGTAATATACTTGGAACATTTCCTGGTTATAGCGATGCTACTTTCCATTGTAGTTACTATTATCAATATGCTTTGTCCAATTTAGTTTAGGATCTAATACAATTCCAAGTAGTTTAGCCTCCTTCACCTGTTCCAATGGCTTCCCGGCAAGTGACAGGCACAATTGAGGATCACTGTCCAATATATGTCTAGATCCAAACACCATGCATTTGGTTTCAGCAATGTTCAGTGCTAATTTGTTCTCGCCTACCCAATCCGCTACTGATTTAATTTCAGCATTGAGTATGTCATTTAACTCATCTACTGTAGATGCAGTACTGTACATGGTTGAGTCATCAGTGTGCATAACCACACTAGATTTATTCAATGCCAAAGGTAGGTCATTAGTGAATATCGAAAATAAAAGAGGACCTAAGGAACTTCCTTGAGGAACCCTGCACTGTCGTTTGGAGCTCTGTCCGTGTTGGTGTGTATGTTTGCCCCTTACCATCAGTCATGTGGAGCTCTGTCCGTGTTGGTGTGTATGTTTGCCCCTTACCATCAGTCATGTGGAGCTCTCAGCAGCAGTACGAGATCATAGAGATAGAACCCAGCAGGGGAGCAGTACAGATTCCATCACAGCAATTTCAAGTTTTTTCTTCGAAATGTGCTTCCATCTGTCTCTGTTATCTTTGTGCTGGTGTGTGCACGCCACGGTGCACAAGCTTGCGTCTTATATTTCTTTTTAATGCTGTACTGTGATCCAGTACAGCATTAAAACGAAACATAAGACGCATTGAGATGTTGAGAGAGCCACCAGTGCGGTCATGTCAAATACTGCATGTGTATTTGTCCAGAATTGTTAAAACTGTCGAAATATCTAAAACTGTTCAAATGTAACATTTAAATATTGGAGCATAAATGCACACACAGAAATATCCTCGGTGTGAAAACGGACCCAAACTAAATTAATTTTACCACCATTCTGTGCAGATAATGTGGTGTGTATCCGCTAATCATTCTCTTTGCCAGCACACGTGACAGGCAATACTTGCATAATGTGTGCCGCTGATTAGCATGCTGCCATAAATAGTGATTCATAGGCATGAGGACGGTACTGTATTACCCACACAGCAAAGAGCAAGGTTATAGACTGTGCATATGATTACTCCAGCCTTGGAACAGATTACCATCAGCTGATTAAAACCACTCCTTAAGGTTGGAGGTGTAATTATGGAGTCAACGTAGGGTGATCTCTGAATTTAATCGTGTTTCCGTTTCATGCATGTCTATGTCTAAGACCACATTCGTCATATAGCCAGGACCTGGGTCGCCACACTGACTCACTTAGCTTTCTCCCCCCTTCCGCCACCTCCTCCCCCTCCTTCTTCCAGCTCCCATCGCTGGATGCTAGGCCCAGCACTTGCCCTCGTGTTAACCCCAGTGGGAGCGCTGGTCCTGGGCTCTCCATCAGTGTCTACCCCTGGAGGAGGGAAGTGGAGGTACGGTATAGTCTCGTCCTCAGCCTCGTGACCTCGACTCTAATTATCTGTCCAGATGTCAATGATGTGACGTATATATCTTGTTGTGTGTGTCTGTGTGTTTCCATGTCTGTCTGTGGATTTATGTGTTTCTCTGTGCCTGTGTATATGTATACGGTGTGCAGTGGTGGAAAAACTACTCACCTTTTTTACTTAAGTAAAAGCCGAAATGTATATAGGGCTGAAGTGGTTAATGTATGTTTTGTAATAATGATAAAAATCTATAAAGTAACTGTAGCTAAAGTAAAAGTATAATATTTGCCTATGAGATGTAGTGGAGTAGAAGTAAAAGTACAGAAAATTGGAAATACTCCAAAATTAGTACTTAAGTAAATGTATGTTACTTTACACCACTGACAGTGCGTGTGTGCGTGTGTGTGTGTGTATGTGTGTGTTTGTGTTCGTGTGTGTTGTCCGTCTACACCAGGGCCCCGGCTGGAGGGGTGCCAAGTTGTCCTTCGCCAACCCTTTGTATCGACACTCCCCTGATGCTAATGGCCCTGACTGCAACAGCACAGAAGCTTAAAAACAATGGACTCACCATCCGCCGCAGTAAACCTGGGTCAGGCAGCGGCGCTTGCAATTACTTTTGCAGGTTTGTTTTTTTAGCCCACTCAGCTGTCAGTTGGGAAGGTTGTGCGATAGAGTTAGGCTTTGCAGATGTCCCTTTATTTCCATATCGTTGCTGTCGGGTGGAAACCTTGTATGTCTAAAACTGTTACTGATCCAGTGAAGTTATTGTTCAGTCACAAGTTCATTGGTTTAGTATTTATAAAACCGACATATAGAAAAAAAGAAAAGATAGCAGATCTACAAGCTCACAATGTGTCGCATCGCAACGCGTTGTGAGCCTGTAGATCGGCTATTTTTGCTGCTTTGTGTGACACGGTAGTATGACAAAGTGGGGCATTAATTCTTTATTTTTATAGATATTCTTTGGGGCCTTTTCTGCCTTTATTGATAGGATAGTGGGCTGACAGGAAACAAGGAGAGAGATGGGGGGGGTGACACACAGCAAAGGCCACAGGGATTGGGAGTCGAACCTGCGACACGCTGTCAAGCTTTATCACCAGCATATGTGGTATGCGCCTGGGCCGCTAGCCAGCAGGCGACCCCAAAGTGGGGCATTCATTTATGAAAACATTTGAAATATGGAGATACAAGGTTTCTGCCCGACAGCAACGACATGTGGAAAACAGCACCCTGCCTCTGCTGGTGAAAGGAGGCATTCGTTTCAATTTAAACATGAGATCCTCTGAGGACAAAGATGCCCCAGAATACCAACTTTAGAAATAATCCATTTTAATTTCACAAGTGCAAGTAAAACCAGTTTGCCGCTGGTTTATTTGCACTTTGTGAAAATTAAAATGCTTTAAGTGTCAGTGTTTCTGGCCGCTTTGTCTGTGGGCGGGATGCTTTGTGATTTTGCATTCTCCTCGCTGAACAAAGGGGCCCATTAATGTCACAGTTAAACTGTAGTTATGCTGTTATAAATTTTGGTCACGGCAATGTCTCATTAGAAAGGTCGTTATCGGTGCGCTTTAGATGCCACCTTCACACGCGTGATTTACAAGACCACACAGTACTGATACATGTGTATTAGTAGGCTACTGGACAGCTTTTAGTGCTGTTAAGATTGTGGACATCGTTAATGTTCTGTTCCATCAGAATTTGCTCAAAGATTTCAGATTGGAAAGACCATATCAGTGGTCTGGCATGTTTAGCCCATTGACTGAGACGATATATTTGACATTACTGTGGTTTGCCTCTGGTTTCCATTCATTTCAGTATGGTCTGAACATTTACTTGCACAGACTTGAAACTTGTTTGAGATAGTTATCCAACACACTAAATATAATTTGGGATATTCTCGCTCAAGGGTGCTTTATCATTGCATTTTAAAGCAGGGATTGGCTTGAAAAGTCTACCTGCAAATATTTCCTTGAGGAAAAGATTGGTTGACAAACAACCAAACAACTTTAATCACATAGTGATATTAAGCCTACAAGAAAATGAAGAAGAAAAAAAAACACAAACAGGAAATGGTCTGTTTATCATGTACAATATACTGTATGGCCGAAGTTGTGAATAGGCACTGACATGTGCATTTGCTAATAAAATTATACAGATAATAAACACCATTGTGTGTGATATGTACTTTATCTAGAGTGCTGCTGAGGCTTGGCCAGGATATTGTCAGGGTTACTGATAGGGAGGAACAGGAACACAGATCGTGTGCAATACAAAGGATGTATTAATAAGGCAGTATAGGTACAAAGCTTAGGGATTGGTGAGGCAGGCATGGGTCAAAACCATGGAAACAGTCCAACATAGGCAGAAATGTCCAAATAGGGAGCAGGCAGACATTCAAAGTCCAACTAGAAAAAGTGCTCCTAGGAGCACAGGTCTCTGCCAGGTCAGGTAGGTTATTGTGGGCCAGCAATGTTCGAAGTTTCCGTGATGTTTGGACAAAATCTGCAGGAGTAATATAAAAAAAATTGTTAAGCAAAAATCAGCCTCCTGGTGGCGCTATAACAGTACAATGTGAAAAGGGTGTCATGTGTTCCTCGGCCTATTGAGAATGTGCGTGCAAAGTTTCACAGACGCTGCGTTTATGATTTGAGGCATTTTGTTCAAAACAAGCCACTCCTGCAAACTTTGGAAGCCAATCTCACAATCAGGATAGAATATTAAAAATCTGAAAGACCTGTTTGGTTTAATGACTATAGAGATACTGTGTACTGATTTGCGTGATGTCGCGTAATCTGTTATCTGCCTCCTGGTGGCGCTATAACAGGCCAATCTGAAAGATTCGGGGCAGAGGTTCTGCTCTGGCATCCAGGGAGTGTGTGCAATCGGGCCAACGTTGCTGGAGATTAGCTGTTCACAGACAGACACACACATGGACACGGACAGGGTGCAACACTTGGTCTCGACCATGCCTTTGGCCTGGCGGAGACAATTACATGCAATAAGAGCCAAACCAGGAAGACGGTCCAATACAGGCAGAAGAATCCAAACAGGCAAAGCCTCTGTCAAGCAGGCAGAAATTGGTTCCAGAGAAGAGAACAGGTGACCAGAACTGATATGGAGCAAACCGAGTTCCATTGTCTGGAATACAGACGCTAGAAATACAGTACCTGACACACAAGATAGCATTGCTTTTACAATCTGCATTGGTGGACAAAGTACACAACCTTATTACATGAGTCTAAGTATAGATACTCCTGGTCAAATATTACACCACTGCAACGGAAATGTACCCAGCCAAAAAAGTACATTTTCTTATTAATATCAATGCATGATTGCATTATTGTTTTCACAACCTATTTAAATATATACATAGTTTACAAATAAGCTACATCGAGTGTCTGTAGTACTTTTCCTGCCTGCCTGTAAGCTCCGCAGCTGGGACCGGCTGCTTGATTGATCCGTAGCTGCTGTGTTGTGTATTCAGTATTAAGACAGCTTGGACTGAGTTGAATGTTCACAGATATTAAGACTCTCCTAATTAGTTTTTTTTGGGGGGTAGGCATACAGCCTGTTGTCACATTTAAGAAAGTATATCTTGGTGTTAATCTAACGTTGGCTTGTACCAGTAAACTGCCATGTCTGCAATTGGTTAGTACATCCCATAGGCCGGTGGGAAAGAAGCATTGTAATAGGGTAGACTGGCAGGACGCTTATCCCATAGTTTGCAATAAATAAATGAGAGTTGCTGATTGAAATCTTTTTAAGAATTGACGTTTTTCGACCTGTTGGCCTAGTATTGAATATTTGGAATGCCCTGACACCATCCCTTAAAAAATGTGGATCACTGGCTTCGTTCAAAACAGGCCTGAAAAACCATCTATCAGGAGACGACAAGGGGAGGTAAACATTTTTTTTAAAAGGAGGTGTCATTCACTGCCAAAATGTTTAGCTTTTTCTCCTTTGTTTTGTATTTGTTGTTGATATGTATTGTGTTATTTTTTTATGCTATGTCGATGAATTGAATACATAGGACCACAATGGAAACGAGTCCCCAGGACTTTTTTGTGTTATCCTTTTAGCCTAAATGTCTGACTGCACCTCATGCTGTTTACATTTATGACTAGTAAAGTATTCAATCAAAGCAGTAGGAGATTAGCTGCTGACAGACACACACACACACACACACACACACACACACACACACACACACACACACACACACACACGGCCAAACACATGATCTCGTGGAGGAATATCATGTTTGCTGTCTACAAAAAAGACAGCAAACATGTTTTTGTCTGCAAAAAGACAGTTGAGGCTCAAATAGCTGCTGACATACTACTATCAAGGAGTTAACAGTAATACTGTTTGTCAGGTTAAATGTGCTTCTGTGCAAATATAAAGCATACATACTGTAGAATAAACAGCACGGCTATAGAAACTTTACGATCAAAGAGAATGAAGATAAAATAAACATTGGGCTGTCACCAAGGGGGTAGTGGAAAGTACAGTATGTTGTTGTTACATTGGCCTTTACTATACTCAATTCTAATGTGCACATCAATGAGGTTTATAAATGATGCGAAGCCTGTGTAGCTGGTCCAGGCAAATGACTCAAGGCAGCGCGCCAAGCCCTGATCAGGTGACCAGTTATACACTCTTCGCCTGCAGGCTATATAAACTCCCTGCTTACCTGATCAATCCTCACTTTTCCTTGCTGCTCACTGTGCTGCCGCCTCTCTGCTCTTCATTGCCTCGCTGTCTGCTGCTGCCCACCGCCTCCCCAGCCTCCACCTGTAGGCTCTTTTTTCCCTTTGGGGTCTTAATTTATTGCCTGTAATTCTATTTGGCATATCACTTAATTAAAATGTTCATGCTTACAGGGAATGAATGGAGCCCTGACACCAAATGCTTCTATGCTCAAATGTATCAATACAAATCTGATTCTAATTCAATCGAAGAGTTGTCTGACTGAAATACAAATGTTTCAATACTTACATTTGCTACATATTGATTCTGAATAATTGTCGCACTATATCAGCCTAGACCAGAGGTAGAACTCTGACAGCGACAAATCTGAGACTGAGCAGTAGTAATTTACCAAAATGCTCAGCATCCTTGAAAGTCCCATACCCTGCAACAGGTGTAGCCTGTAACCACTGTCACAGCCCAGCTCAACGGCTGTGACAAAGTAGGGAGACACCACAAGCTGGCTGCTGAGAAAAGTAATTTATTGGTCCAAAAAACACAAGTCAACCAATAAAATGTGTAAAAACAGTACATCAATAATGATCTGAAGAACTTCTCTGACAGTTTGAAAGTCAGAGAAACGCCATTAAATGAAGTGAAATTCCTTGCCTTACATCAATTGCTAAAATGTTTTTGTGGATTTCATTTATATCAAACTACTTCATTGTGTTACCTAATATGCTGTAGTTGACCGCTTCTTTCACAGTTTATTATTATTATTTTATTAACGCCAACTCAGTGTCAATCAGTATATGCCCATGTATAGGCATGCCCATGT
This sequence comes from Gymnoscopelus microlampas, assembly GCF_963454915.1. Lineage (NCBI taxonomy): Eukaryota > Metazoa > Chordata > Actinopteri > Myctophiformes > Myctophidae > Gymnoscopelus > Gymnoscopelus microlampas. Next base: position 8,698,368 of record NC_139959.1, on the reverse strand, counting down.
ATGGACATAACGGTTGGATCGGCGGTTCTGGACAACTAGATCTCTCTGTATGACGGTTCTGGACAACCGCACTCCCTCGAGTCCTCGCTGATGCACGCACCGAGTTTGAAATTAGTCTGTCCCATATTATATGGGACAGACCAACAAATCGGTACACTATATCTCTAATGGTCATGTGATCAAGACATATCAGTCAAATGTTTCATATTCCATTCTGATTAGCTATACGATCCGCCTCCAGAATAAGATCTCTTAGAACACATATCTCTTTTACCAATAATAAATGTGACTCAGGTGGCAAAAAGCCCAGATAACCTCATTGAGGAACTTCTACTAACTTCAGCTGGTGCTAGCCAGCTATCGTGCAAAGCAAACTATGCCTATATATTTCCCAATTGCAATGAAGTGTGTATACTGTAACTAATCGTGTTTCATTTTCACTTTTTTTTTTTTTTCTCTCTAAGCACCTTAGCGTCCGTCTATAAGTATATCATGCACAGTATACATACATTGCTGCTATGCTCAGGCACCTTAGTTTGTTTCTTTATCTCAGGTACTTTGTAAATATGTAGATAACTTGTTTGGCCTTCTATTGTTCTCTTGTTCGATCTCCTTCCCACTTGCCCCCTACCCCTCTTCTTCTTCTCTCTCCCCACTCTTCTTTCTACGGAATTTAACGTTGCGATGGGAGTGATGTACAAAAACGAATTTCACCCACTTTTTTACCTTGTAAACCTGTGATGTGACAATAAAACTGATTCTGATTCTGACATGCTTGAAAAAGCAATGGAAGCACTTCAGCAACACACCGTTAAGCTGCAACGTATTGTAGCTACATCTCCTTCAGCACTGATGCACAAGGTTTTGTGTGCATGCTCACATGCTGTTGCAAAACATTAGGAAGAAACAGATACCACAAGGACACTTTTAAATAATAGTACTGTGAAAAGAATGGACATGATGCAACGTCATCATTCATATTTTTAGACTTACTGACAGACTGTACATATATTATTTCATATATTAATGATATCTTTAACACCCAAAATCCCAAACTTTTGGGCCCAGACGGTTAGGGGGCGAAGTGAATTTCCCACTGGTGATCAATAAATGTTGTATCTTATTTTATCTCATCTCATCTTACATTTGTGAGAAAAAAACTCTTTCTTTATTCATAGTTACAAGAACAAAACGTATTATTTTTTTCAGCGGTAGAAATGGGCTTTCACATTTAGTCTGTGATTCTTGCATGGCTCATAGAGCTATATGGCTGCCTTTTCTACCACTTTATTGTTCAGTGCTCTGAGCCTCATTTGCTCCTGTTTCGTCTTCCAGTCCATTAGCCAGAAATCCTCTGGTGAAACGGCCCTAATCCACCGAGTGTCTCTTTTCATCAGTATGAATATATTTTCATACATTAATCATTATGGAAAAACGAATGTGATTATGACAGACAAAAATGATGAAAATGCTTTTGATATTAACGATATTGACAATGATGATGATGATGATGACTTCTTACAACTTGCGAAGGCATCAACTTCAAGGACATCTCTTCTCTGTCTCTCTGTCGCTCTCTGGCTAAACTATAAACACAGACTCAGCTGTTTCACAGCCTCTGTACCGATGTTTGCTTGTCTCACCCTTGACACTTGACCCCAACGACACAACAATCAATGTCTGGCACATGAACCTCTCTGTCTCTATTGTGTGTGTGTGTGTGTGTGTGTGTGTGTGTGTGTGTGTGTGTGTGTGTGTGTACAATACACACACACACACACACACAGCCACGCTTCCAATGCCTTGCCTACTTTGTTCACTCTCACATGATGGTCTGCTGACTGATAATGTGCAGGCATCGGTGCTCCCCCCCCTCTCCCACCTCAACCTTTTACCCCCTTTCTGTTTTTGTCCCAAGGGAGAATGGTGCATCTTTCTGGTAGTTTCATTATTCACCTATTCATGATGGATGAATAGCATGCAGGTCGACTGGTATAAGCCTGTAGTAACAACAGCACACATTGGCCATTGTCCTCTCCCTGTTGACAGCTCTCCATAAAGCAATGCTTTAACGTCAGCTTTTTTTCCCCCCACCCCAGTGCGACAATTGTTTTTCAAATTTTGTCGGCTATAGAGCATGGTCAATCTAATGGCTTTGATTACTGTTCGCTGTGCACAGTGTCGCACGCTGAAAATAGCTGATCTGCCAGCTCACAACACATCGCAGCGTGATGCATTGTGAGCTAGTAGATCTGTTATTTCTGGATGTGTTATGCAACTTAGTATAAAGGTCACTGCTTCTGTTTTTCTTTTCTTCTTTTTTTTTTAATGTTACATTTTATATTACTCCTTGAGACTGCAGTAATGAAAATGCTCCAGGAGAATTTAGCAATGACAGCCTTTTTACGGACATAAGGTATGAAGTCCTTGGCGGCCATTTTGTGGTTCCACAGATAGAAAGTCCATTCATTTGTCCCATAGAGATTTCCAAACATATTTATATAAATAATTGTTTGACATTTGAAAACCCCCCCAAAAAGGGTATTTAATTAGTGTATAATTCAATATTCAAATGATTTTTGACACAGAATAAAATGTTGATTCACCAGGAGCCTGGATGGCTTGGTTCCAGGCTTAAAACATTTTTTATAAATATGTTCGGAAATCTCGATGGGAAAAAACTATGCACTATAATTGGCACCGTTAACATAACTATTCAGCCGTATGGGGTTCCTGGGTGTTAGTCCACCCTGCCTTGTCAACCTGCTGTCACCATATATTCAGGCCAATTTCCCTCCTCTGTGTCCATCAGGGTTCACCAGGGTCAGCCCTGCAAGTCATGTCAAGGAGAAATCCACTCTTCTCCCTGGTAATAATATATTGTACCTTAAAATGAGTTCTCTCTCTCTCAATCTCTCTCTCTCTCTTTCTCGGTGAGTGCAAGAAATGTAATGGTCCATCTCCGAATCCTGTTCAGCCCAGGGGGAAGCTCAGACTGTTTTTCACTCTATAGTGTCTTCCATTTTCCAAGACAAAACACTGTTGTGTCGAAGGTTGGAGTGAATGAGAGAGCTCCAGGGCTGCTTTTGATTGGCGCTCTCACATCTTGAATCGTGTGGGAGGAACATGAAAGGTTTTTTGGTTCCTTTTATGTGGACTTTAACGGCCGTACAGGAGAGCTTCATTATATCTTGAAAGAAATCTGTGTTGGTTTGTGTGCCGCATCTAACCAATTAGTGTGTCCTGAATATTGAACTGTGCCACACTACACTGCCCTCCCTAGTTTTCTCTTGACGCTTGATTAACTTTTTTAAAACAGACAGAGACGTCGGTGTATAATTAAGCACAGGTCAGTTAAAAATATGTTTTAATGTTTATTATTTACTGTTTGCTCTATGAGGCACAGACATTAGGCCTGACAGAATGATTGAATGGAGGGAAATGACTTTTGCTGGGAAGTTTATATTGCTGTGGATTAGAAATACGATTAATTGCTCTTCGATAAGAGGAGAAGAGGAAGAATTATGGATGTGGTAAGAGACGACATGCAGGTGGCAGGAGTCAAAGAGGAAGACGCAGACAACAGAACCAGATGGAAATTGATGATCCGCTGTGTGGTGGGAATTAGCCGAAAGAAGAAGAAGAAGCTCTTGTATGATTGATCCATTCTGGGACAAAGCTTGTGCAGTTCAGAATTTTGGGCTGTGGACAGAAGTGTCTACCAAGGGTGGCTGTAGCTGAATGGGTAGAGAGGCCACCTGGGAATCGGAAGGTCTGACCTGCCAAGTGTATAGCATATTCCCTGAGCAACACTTACACCCACCCCACCCGACCACCACCCACAATGGCTGCACATCTGAGCAGCCATTAGCTGAGTGAAGCTGTAAAAGCAATTTCCCATTTGCCCGGTGACCAGAAAATACTCCCTTTCCAAATGACATGTTCATTCCAAAGCCAGTTTAACGGAAAACAACAACACATCAAAAGCCTGATAACCTGCGTTTTCTGGCTGTCATCTATGCAGTGACACTTCGCTTTCACGCGCAGCTTTGTGGAGCAGCACAACTTTTCCAAGTTGAGCCTATAAAGTTTCCACTGAAGCAGACAGAACGATAGAAGTCTACTTTCAGTCCTGGCTAATATTCCCTGTTGTGAGACGGAAAGGCAGGCAGCCCCATAATGGAAAGAAAGAGACAGAGTCGATCTTGTTCTCCTTTGTGGCTAACCGTTATTAACATGTATTACTGGATCTACCGTGGTAGCAGTGCACTGAATGCCACACGGTCCCTGCATGCGTTCGCCTTTTATTAAGTAGCCAAGCATCATAAATGCTGCGGTGAAATGCAATGCTGCGACTCAACAACTATAGGAACCTGATTCCAAGACAATAAGCAGACCTCGGAAAATTAACACTTGCCACTATACCCTTCAGACCCAAGGGCCTTCGTGTTGCTGAAAGCCTCCCATTTCATCTCCCATTTCATCTTAATGTCGGAGGACGGGATGGTGTTGAAGGTCACCGTCAGGAGGTGGAGTTTGGTCTGGTCTCCTCTCCACTCTCCTGCCAAGCAAAAGTTCATGGAACGTGCTTACTTTCATTAGAGGAAAGAGGAAAGAGGCAATAGGGAAGGATTTGAAAATGGCTTTTAGGCATTACAGAACAGTACGATTGTTCTGTTCAGCTTATTTGAATAAATTAAGAACAACTTTGAACCACTGTTGTCTCAACAGGAGTGTATCTACAGTATGTTCACTCAGCCCTATGTTCCCTCAAAACTTAACACTAACCCCAAGCCTATAACCCTAAACTGAGGGAACGAGGGAACAGAGGCAAGACCCCGTCTCACCTTTGACTTTAACTCTTTAACCCTGTGATCCTTATTTTTCATGTCATGTCATTATAGATGAAGATGTTCAAAGGAATTTCAAAACATTTCCATAAATTTGAAAAATGATAAATTTTCTAAAGTAGCGGTAAGAGCAGATCTAGAATCTCACACAGTGAGCTTGTAGTTTGGCTATTTTTGCTGTTCGTCATGATGAAGTGGTGAACTACTTGAAAGGTGATTTATAAACCGCAGAGAAGGAAAGGGGGTTCTGGATGGGTACGTGTGTGTGTCTGAGAGAGGGGCGGGAGAGAGTTGAGGAGAAGGAATGTTTTTTCATTTTTTTCAGGAGGCATCCTGGCTTCAGACTCAGCCTGGGAAGACTCATTGTTAGGGGACTAAATTGATAATCTAATTTATTTGCATCCAGGCTTCTTGAGTGGATTCGCTACAGCAAGTTTGACTCCGGTCCATGTGAGAAGGCAGATGAGCTGTAAAACCTAATTTACAGTATATTTCGGCGAGTGACATGGCCATGTGACAAAGTACAAATTAGGCTTTAGTCAGCAGTTATTTGTTTGTGTATTGTCATAACAATGCCTGCCATAGACACATTTTAAAGGGAAGTGAAAGAATACACATCCTCACAATGACCACATTAATTTGTTTCCTGACTAAAGATTTATAGACTCTAAACCAGTGTTTCTTGTCCTAGCAACCTAGCAAAGAACCTAGCAAGGAAGGTACCGCATGTCAATACAGCCTTTACCATCAGGACGACGGTACACAGTGCCGCAGTTGCAAGCTCAGGCTCAGAGATCAAGTATACTGTAGGAGTTCTGAAGAAACAGGCCCAATCTCAGTTCTATTTTCCTCTCTGTAAGAGAGGTGTTGTCTAGTATTGTCAATGTATTGTGTAATCTATGTATTGTGTATTTGTTTATGTATTGGGATTTTTGTGTCCTGATGGCTGCTTGGCGCGAAATTAATTTGGGATTTTTGTGTCCTGATGGCTGCTTGGCGCAAAATGAATTTCCGCAAGGACAAATACAGCATGCGTCTATCTAACCCAAGGTCTAAGTTAAACTCAGGTTAAGTTAAGCCCAAGGACTAATAGACCTGGAACATACAGTAAAAGGTGTGAATGTATATATATTGTTACTACCTACTACAAACTGCAAATGAGAATCCTCACTAGACTGTAGCAGGTCTCCTCTTTAGCAAAGTCAAGGCAATTTGCTGTCAGACATTACTGGGCCTGGCACAGAGCACCGGCTGCAACCCGTCGTCCTCCAGCAAACAAATCTCTTTTGCACCACCACTAAAGCTTCATTGGCAGTCAACATGGCTCGCCTTCATGGATCACAGAACAGATGTATAGGCTTACAGTATGTAGACTTGGTGATTATTTGCTGAAATGAAGAAAGCAATTACAAAATTGTGGTTGGCTAGAGATAGTCTACTTGCTAGATATGAATGCAAAATTCACAAGAAGTGCAAATATCTTGGTCAGGTGAGGTAACTGTGTGGAAAATTACTGGCCAAGACCATGGGACATTGGATTGTTAGGGGCATATCAGTTTTCATGTGCAGAGCTTGCTTTCTCCCTCTTTGTCCAAGAATCTGTTTTTTTTGTTTTTTGTTTTTATCGCCTCAATCTATGTTTAAAGTTACTGAGTGAAGATGAGGAGTTGGCAAAAAGTATGTGTGCATTCCAGAGTAAAGAACCTCTGTCTTTGATGGAGAACTGGCTATGAGTGGTACGCCTGAATCTGAGAGACGTACAAATCCTGGACTGTGAATACATCCTTTGGCTTTCAATTCTTGAGATTTTCAGAGATGTTTTACAAACCAATATAGGCTAGGAAGACCATAATACAAAAATAAAAAATCTTGTTAAACATTTGTGATGTAAATTCCACTTCCCAGTCAGTGGAATCATAATGTAAAAGGTCATCGACATCTGTACCACATCCCTGTATTTTCACATAAAATGTCGATGTAAACTTTTAAAACCATGCACTTTATGAGTCGATTTCTGATCCATGAATCCTTTCCATGACTGTGCGGTGTGGCTGTACAGCTTCTGAATTCCCACTGCCAGTGGCTTAAATTGGAACATGTATGTGGTCCAAGCTGTCCTTCCTGTGCAACATCAGAGCCAACCAACGAGGGAGAGACAAATTAATAGTGATTCCTAAATCCTAAGCAGTGGTGGAAGAAGTACTCACATGTTTTACTTAAGTAAAAGTATCAAATACCCTATTGTAGAAATAGTCTGTTGCAAGTAAAGTCTGGTAATCAAAATTTCGTTGAGTAAAAGTACAAAAGTATTGGCATCAAAATATACTTAAAATACCAAAGGTAAAAGTACTCATGTATGTATAACCCATTTCAGTACGTTTTCAAATGTATAAAATGTATAAAAATCTTTTGCAAATCGACAACCTCACAACGCGACACGTTGTGAGCCAAAAGTACCTACAATATTTGCCTCTGAGATGTAGTGGATAGAAGTTAAAGAAAATTGAAAATACACTAAAGTAAACATAACTCAAAAAGTACAATACTTTGAGTACAAGTACTTAGTCACTTTCCACCACTGCCAGTGAGGGAGAAACGTATTAATAGTGATTCCTAAGGAACTCAAGTGCTGGCTTGGAAGACCAAAGTTCTTCCTCATAAGAGCTGGCAGGCAGGCAAATGGAGCTGAGAGCTTTCCAGCCTTGCTGCCAGACACAAGTTATACTAATGACTGCCTAAGAAAAAGGTACAACAACTAATAGGCCTACTATACAACCATCATCAATAGGAATCAAATCGAGTTTCATTATTATACATTCCAAAATTGCAAGACCCTATTTGGAGTTAGATCATAGATCAGATGCTTTTTTTCCTGCCTAATCTGATGATTTTCTGGTGAATCATTAAGATATCATCACCTTCTTTAAATAAATACCCCCCAATTAAATAAATATAATGTATTTGGTTTATTCTGTTTTTTGTAAATAATGACATTAGACAGATATTTTAAGGTGACAAACAATATCTAGGTTTTCTTACCTGAAGAGGGCGCTCTTAACAGTTCAATAAAGCATACCTGGCTGCACAGCAAAGGTGTGATATCACGTGTAGGAGCAAAGTTTTAAAATGACACATTTTTCTCACGATGTGTCTATGGAGGGTGGAATTAGATGAGATGATGTAGGAGTAATGAGAGCGAACATTATCCATATTTCAGTCTTGATTTTGGACTTGTCTCCTCCTGAGTTATGAGTTCTAACATCCTCAGTTCTGCATATATCACTGTTTCCACAAAGATTGCCATGTTGATAATATCCCAGAATTTAGTAACTCAAAGTACAAGTGTGCGTGTGTGCGTGTGTGTGCACGCGGGTGCGTGTGATTTTAACAACAGCCATCATCAGGCAGGCAGAGGAACATCATTGGCTCTGGCGGCTTGGTGACGGCGAGGAGAGGAGCGCACCGTGTTCTCCGAGAGAGCGCAACACACACTCACACAGCAGTAGCTCCTCTCCATGGAGTGTGTGTGAGAGAGGCAGACCTGTGTGTTCTGCGCTGCCTGGGATCAGTGTGGGATGACCTCGATGTTTTGAACTGTTGCTGCTTTTTTTTCGGGGGGGATCGAGATTGGAGGACAGCCAGGGACCTGTGTGGGAGAGCGTGCACACGTGCGTATTGCTCGCACATTAACACATAAACAAACAAACAAACAGCAGAAGGAGAAGAGCGCTTTCACAGACCTGTAGTGTGTGTGAGCGGACTGGAGGAGCCCCGTGCACAATCAGATCAGATCGGGGTGTTTTGCTTTCCAGAGGAGCTGCCCGTGCAGGAGGAAGCAGCAGAACAGTTTGCAGAGGGAGTCAATGAGAGAGAGAGAGTATACTGTCCCAGTCCCGGACCTGGAGAGAGAGCATTATTATTATCTGTGTGTGTGAAGAAGGCATCTGGTTATTCAACGGCCGCGGAGCAGGAGCTTGGATATGGCGGGCGTAAAGACATGCCTTATTGTTGGAGTTGTTTTAGTTTTTCACTGTCTGGGAATTCTTGCGTCTCAAGCCCAAGCCGGCGAGATCACAGCCACCAACGGTAAGAATCTATAATGTGCTATTATCCTATAGAGTTGTTTTGGTGACTGTATACGTCCAGCAATATAATAATAACCTGGTGTGTGCTCAGGTCAGGGACGATTACATCTGTAAACAGGTAAACTGTAGACTGTCACTCTAGACTGGCAAAACACGTGCTATTTTAGTCAATTAATAACGATTATAATTTAATATTTGGTTGTTTTGCTTTTCATAATGATTTTCTCTAAACCATACTGGCTATGATCATGCAATTGTATTGCAAATGTAGCCTGTATTTTGAATGATACAAATGCATTCGCTGCTCTGACTGGAACACAGCAAGTGCGCCTTCTCTGTTCATCATTTCAACGTGTGTGTGTGTGTGTGTGTGTGTGTGTGTGTGTGTGTGTGTGTGTGTGTTTTGCGCGCGTGTGTGCGTCTCCCTCCCTCTCACTTTGTGCGTGAGAGACAGATTGGGGGCAGGATCGAGGGCTTGCTATTGTTCCCGTACTGTGTGTGTGTGTGTGTGTGTGTGTGTGTGTGTGTGTGTGTGTGTGTGTGTGTGTGTGTGTGTGTGTGTGTGTGTGTGTGTGTGTGTGTGTGTGTGTGTGTGTGTGTGTGTGTGTGTGTGTGCGCGCGCGTGCGCTGATGTTGCACAGAATGTTGTTATCCTTGTCTTTAAATCAAGGGTATGTCGTTGGTTACAGTAAAACAATTACAAGGCTGAGTGGTTCATCTTTATTTTCACTTAACTATGCCAATAGAAATATTCAGCCAGATGCACATTCTTATTATTCCTGTGTGTGTGGGGAAATGTAGTCTCACCTGATAATACAGCAGTTCAAGTGGCTCCCCACCACCACTAGTGTACTTACTGTGGTGTGGTGGCAGCTTCAAGCTTGTGCAACCGTCCTCATGGGTGATATGATGGCCATGTGGCCAAGATGATAAGAGAGGGAAACAAAACAAGTCTTCCCTTCCCTGTGTGTGTCAACACAGCAGTGACCTAGAACAACAATGTGAGCTGCACAATAAGGTCTAGAAAGACATGGCAGCCACTTAACTACTTAAACCCCAAATGGGTAACCCTCAGGGCTCAATACTAGAATCTTTTTAGTTTTCTGTTATTGTGAGGACAGCTTTTGCTGAAAAGCTCACAAGCTTGTCGATCTGATATTTTCAGCAAAAGCTAATTCCCCACAATACGGATGCTGGGGTTTAAGTGGTTAAAAATGCTTTAAATCAATAACCTACGATTTCAGAAATGTTGAGTCGTTGTGTGAGACAAATGCTACCAGTGGGTGTGTGAGCTGTCTGTGTGAGTGTGTGGAGATATCCTGAGGTGCACTCAGTATATATCATTCAAGGTCCTAATGATTATTGGGTGTTCATTAGGTCTCCATGGGCTGGTTCTGTCCAGGTGATTACCACTCCATGTGTTAACAGTAACCGTACTGTTAATCTGGCACACCTGGGCACTCGGGTGGCGCAGTGATAAAGTGCCATGCCCACCACCGTCCACCGCAGAGGTTGTTGGTTCGAATCCACCGTTGTGCAGCCGGCTTTGTCGAGCATCAGCTACAAGAACACAATCGGTCCGTGTTCGGGGGTAGAGGGAAGCCGGGAGAAGAGGGTGAAATTGGTCATTGCACGTATTCCTAGCCTAAGCGTTGGAGTGGCACCTGTCAGCAGGGAGTGTTGGGTGGGAGGAGTAGAACGACGTCCCTCCGGTGGGGGCTCCTCACTGGCATGTGAGTCAGTAGGATACAACAGCAGTGACAATACAGAAATGTGTGTGGGGAGGAATCAATTGGCATAACGACTGGGGAGAAAAAGGGTGAAAAAAGCAAAAGAAAACAAATCTAGCACACCCTGCTCTGCAGCTCTTTATTGAAAGATCTAGTTGGCTCATACTGTCCGAATGCTGACACTCAGACAGTCATTAGGGCAAGTTCATGGCAACGCTGGTACACACAGCCAGGCGCACGTTTGTTTTGCAAGGCAAGGGCACTCGTCTTCTATGGGATAATGGTTACAGAAATGTGCTCGCTCGCTTGCTGACAGTGACTGTAAATTAAAACCGTGTGTGTGCGTGCGCCTCACAGACCACAGACTTATTGGAATGTGTGTCTGTTAGAGAGCGATACTAGCGTATACGACCATTCACAAGGTTGGCAACACAATCTTATATACACACACACACACACACACACACACACACACACACACACACACACACACACACACACACACACACACACACACACACACACACACACACACACACACACACACACACATACACACACATCCATTCCGCAGTTTCAGTGCCAGGTATTCTTATTTATAAAGTCTAATCAATCTCTTCCTCGGCGCAGCACTTTGGATCGCAACAGTGTTCTGTTTTTCTAGAATAATCAACAGCTGCTGTGCCTAGTGTACACAACCAGAGATTTGCGTCTCTCATGGGAAAGCTGTGTCCATTTTTTGTGTCTGATTGATATATTAGTTTTCTTTTTGGCCACAATTCTTTGACTTTTTTGGCAGCATCAGTATTGGCAATTATGCAGCTGATGTGTCACAATTTGCATTCACTTTAAACCCGGTATTCCTATTTTGGGCATGTCATTACAGGTGAAAATTGCTCAAAAGGTTTGTGAAAATTCCCCAAATCGGTATCGCATCAGACCCCAGAATATGGCATCGGCCGCCGTCCAATTGAAGCTTTCCAACGAGACTATTACTGAATAGAAAGAGTCATGAGTGTTTCTCCAGCCCTCAAATACACCTTCACCCTGGAGAACAAAAAGCACATCTCTGCCATTGAAAACAACTCCACATCTTCTGACACGAGATTCAGAGACACTTAACTGAGAGCCCCCACCCCCCCGTCCTCCTGTATATCTAGGACATTATTTTTAGACCATTGGGTGAGGTGCTTTCCTCGCCCATGGACCAAACATAAAACCCTTCAGTGCAGTGAAGAGCAGCCCTGTGCTTCTTTCTGCAGATAGAGGATTATTAATAGACAGGAGGTGAGTCGTTTTATACTCTCTTTTAAGTCCACTGGGGAGGATCCAGAGTACCCACTCTTCCAGTTAAAGCTCCGCACTGGTATGCACTGGAACGGTTCCGCTGGAGCAGTGGACAACATAGGGGGGGGGGGGGGGGTTTGTGCAGTTGCATAAACTATCCCGCACATTGCATGCTCGCACGGACGAGCGTGCACACATACTGTACACACACACACACACACACACACACACACACACACACACACACACACACACACACACACACACACACACACACACACACACACACACACACACACACACACACACACACACTTTTCCCTCTCCTCAGTTATCGGGAGATGAAGCCGAGGAGTACAGTACATCTGGACAGTATTACAGAACATCCTGTGAACTGTGAGTGAAAAAGCATTGCTTTTGAAACATTCCCCAGCTCTCGCCTTGACTCTCTGTGAGTGTCTGCCAGTGATACTGGTGTCACATCCATTCTCACACAGCGAATAGAACATGAGAAAACTGAGGATAACTCTGGGGTCAGTTTTTTGCACTAGTGAAATGATGAGAGAGAGAGAGAGAGAGAGCGAGAGAGCGTGAGAGAACATCTTGCCCTGTGTAACGATGCGGTCTGTTTTAAAACCCTGCATGAAGGGCTGTTAATGTGCTAAGACTGTGGTTGTGTGTGTGTGTGTGTGTGTGTGTGTGTGTGTGTGTGTGTGTGTGTGTGTGTGTGTGTGTGTGTGTGTGTGTGTGTGTGTGTGTGTGTGTGTGTGTGTGTGTGTGTGTGTGTGTAAATGCATTGGACAGCGGGACGCTGGGTTTGTTCTCTGGGACAGGGCTGGTGGCTGCTGTGTGTTGAATGGGACTGGAGGTACCAGATACTTCAATAGTGGGCTAACCAGGACAGGCAACAGCGATACAGCAGCCTGGGGGCTAGCACACACACAGCCCCTCATCCATCATAGTGCCACGATCTGCCTCTGCAATCAGACACACACACACACACACACACACACACACACACACACACACACACACACACACTGATGCACGTGCATGCACACAAACATACTGTACGTGATCACACATGCATGCATTGTGTACAGAGGCACTTGTGTGACTCACATAAAGGGGTAAGAAGGGGTAAAAGGGGTATAATTTAACATGATATATATTTGTTTTTATTTTTTTTGTTTCATCCCCCCCTCTTCTTCTCCCCTTTCTTTGGGAACTATGCACGAAAATGAATTTCCCACTTCTTTACTTCTGTAAGCCTGTGATGTGACGACAAAGCTGATTCTGATTCCCATAGCAACACAGAAAGAGTCACACACTACTGTACTGACAGACCGTGTTCTGAGCTCTAGCCTCTGACTCAAACTTTTGGAGACCTTCGTGTCTCCAAGTAGTAGCGTGCGTCCTTTCGTGATGAATTGGCTTAGATTTTGTCTTCATCATTTGCGGTCACATCGAAGAAGACAGGGCTTTACTTGCAGGAACTGGTCTATGCGAAGGATTTAACCGGTCCCAAAACGGGAGGTCCAGCTTACTCTATGCGGCGGCGTGTGTGTGTGTGTGTGTGTGTGTGTGTGTGTGTGTGTGTGTGTGTGTGTGTGTGTGTGTGTGTGTGTGTGTGTGTGTGTGTGTGTGTGTGTGTGTGTGTGTGTGTGTGTGTGTGTGTGTGTGTGTGTGTGTGTGTGTGTGTGTGTGTGGTTTATAAGCCTTCTTGGAATTTCACTCCCCCCCCCCCCCCCCCCCCACCCCCTTCTCCTCCTTGTGACATTGCACATTCTAGAATGGACAGAATGAGCTAGCCTCTTTATTGGCCTCCTGAATGACCTGCTGAAAGGATCTGCCATGAATGGATGACGGGGGGTGGGGTGGTATTAGCTACGGGAAGGGAAAGGAAAAGGAGGGATGAGAGGAGAGAAGAGGGAGGGGTGAGGTGACAGCTAGCGGTGGTCCGGGGGTTTGGTTATTGTCCTTCTCCCTGTATGTGGTGACAGCGGGTCGCTGAGACCCGGTCGTCCCCACTGACATCCTCCTCGTATCGTATAGTTTTCTCCAAACCACACCCCCAGCACCACCAGGCCCTGGTGTTGTTTAGTCCACTGGTTCTCCATCTTTTTTTCAGGTCAAGGACCCCCAAAATTATATGTTATTTGCCCACGGAGGAGATCTGGAGCAGTTTCAGTTTATTTTCAGTTTATTTTTATTTATAGTGCAACATCACCCCAAGGGGCCAGCACGTATGGCGTATATTTGAGAGACAAATCAGTAGAAAATCAACTTTGTTATCAACTGTTCTTTTCCTAGCAACACACTCTCGCGAGATCTAGCACCAGTAGACAGACATACTGTAGGACGTTGGCGAGATCTGCCGTCAGATGGCGCCCCCCTGGGGGTCCCCACATGATTTTGGGGGGGTCCCCAGATGACAGTGAAGTGACAATTTAAGGACTTTTAAGACCTTTTTAATACCTAAAATGTTTTACCATTACAGCATCAAAAGTAATCAACAAACTATACTATAAAAACTGGTCAAACATTGGCCAAATAATATAAGAAAGAGGCAAAACATTTGAAAATACGCCTCGCAACGCAAGGCGCTGTTATCTGCTATTTTCACAATATTTATCTGGGGGTGGGTCACGGCCTGAAAATATTGAGAACCACTGACTTAGGAGACCATTATGTACCATCTTGCCTCTAGTGGTGAAGCGTGGCTTGGGCTATCTTCCTAAATGAAGCATATTTGGTTATACTCAGGGCAGGGTGGGAAATATGAGTAGTGGGGTGGAGTATGTAAGAGCAAAATGGCCGCTGTGTGATATGTATGGTCAATGGAGGACACTAGTGGGAGTTAAGTGAAGTTAAGCTGCTCTTTTGTGTTTTGTAGTATTGTATTTCATGTGGCTTGAAAAGCCTCTGTTCTTTTCAGTCTTTGTATTCGAGCCCGCAGTTATCATGCTTTTTGCCTTTTGTCCTTTGACCTCTCATAGGGACTGCAGTAATCACTCCCTGGGGTGCATGTTTTGTGTTATTGTGTGTAGTTCTTTCATTTTATAAATAGAGCTACTTATGGTTTTACCCTTGTTAGTAAAAAAAAAGCCCCAACAAATGCATGACAGTGGGCTTGTGTTGGCTGCAAGTGGCTGTATGATCTATGATGATTTTCTAAAGAGTTCTTATTGACAAAAATGCATACACATCATACAGGAACATATATTTGCAGATATTTGCAGATATTTGTCAAAAGTCTAAAACACAAGCTGCAAGTGGCTGTATGATCTATGATGATTTTCTAAAGAGTTCTTATTGACAAAAATGCATACACATCATACAGGAACATATATTTGCAGATATTTGCAGATATTTGTCAAAAGTCTAAAACACAAGAAGCTTGAGAGCTTATTTACATTGTGGTCCTTTGAGTTCACAAATATGTGTGTAAATTGAGTGTATGTGTGTTTGTGTGTGTGTGCGGGGGGGTAGCAGGGACATACAGAAAATATTAATTAATAAATACATTCATACATACAATTTCAACATACTAGACAATAGCAATAACGTAGGTACTCTAAACAGAACCTGTTACAGCTCAACTCATTGTTAGTTGAGTTGCGGTAAAGAACTGAATGACACATTGTCGCGAAAGGAAAGTTTGTTCATTTTCTTTTTAACGATAAACTCTTCTTCCCATGTGGTTAACCACTTAGTCCGTAAATACTTAATTGTACAATGAATAGCGAAAATATAATTGCACAGTAATTGTTCTATTTCTGAAAGTGTCTGAATTATTTCGAAAATGTTCGCCCCCAAAATAGGGGTGCCAGTGAAAGTGTTTAAGGAAGGCCTTTCTAGCTTAATATCTGCCACCGTGCACCAAAGGCCAGACTCAATCTATCTCTCTCTCTGCTACCGGATGTGTGCCATAGGAGACGCTGGATGGTGTGCAGAGGAGAGATAAAAAACAACAACAAGATGAATGTTTTCCTATATTTAGGTTGGAGGGGATTGTCTCCCTTGCCTGCAGGAGGAAAGTGTGAGCCGATAACGACAAGGGGAGGGTAGGAAAATGACACTTCCCTCTCCCTATTGACCGGTCTCTCATCTCAGTGCTATGCTCTCATCGCAGACGCTTGCACTGATGTTAGAGATGTTTGTAAACAATGGTGGGAAAAGGATGCTTGATATGGTTAAGGGCAGGAGTCTTCAAAGTTCTTCAGCCCAAGGACCCCTTGGCTGAGAGAGAGATGAATCGGGGACCCCCGCTTGTAGGCCTATATAGTATAAAATTGCAGGTTAAACCTTTTCGTAGATTTCATAGATGGCTTCATAGACCTAGCTGTTTGAAAGTGACTATCATCAGTGTTGTGTAAATTAATGTTTTTTAATATGGTGGATTGATGTTAATGTGTATTTTCAGACATTAACCACTTGAACCGTCAACATTTAGTAAAAAGCGCTTCTGACAAAACCAGCTAACTCCATTGGATCCTCAAACTTTCTGCTAAACCAGGTAACTCCACCAAAGGAGGGTGGAGTTAACTGGTTTTGCTGACTCCAGGCTCCACACCCTTTTGATCTCCAACCTCATAGTGAGGTTGGAGGCTCCTACTCCTAAATTGTATTGTTTTTTCTTTTCCTGAAAAATTTACATTTTGGAGTTGCCCAACAGCAGATATATGTTCATGGTAGTAGTCTGCAAACATGTATCTCAGCCACAATAGTTAATGATAGGAAAGCACATTGTTGCATGTTCTCGTTTATGACACAAGACCGCTGCAGACCCTATTGATATATTCATCTCTAATATAGTACTGAGAAAGGAGAAACATGCAAAAAAAAACTGAGAAAGGGGAAACATGCAAAAAAAAACGAAGTAGTTTTAGGTAGTGCTCTGCTACTTGTTTTGCTGTGTTGTGTTTGCACAGACTGATACTGACTGGGCGCTCTAAGCTAGGATGTTTAGAATGAGTCACCCGACCCCGCAGGAGGCCTTTGTGGGATTAAACCAGATACACTCCAGCAAGTGTCTGGTATTTCACAGCATTAACCTAAAGTTCACATGATGGCTGAAGTTTATAGGCCAGTCTAGCATAACAGGTGAGAGGGGGAGTGGGTTGGTTGGTACTGTAGTGTCTGGCATACAGTACATCATTTGGCTGTGTGGTCTGAATCAGGAAGTCCCTGGTGGCTAGGAGTATAGTTGGCACGTTTCACGGGGGTAATGATGTGGAACCCAGATGGGATGATTTGTTTGTTTGGCACGGACCTGGTGAGGAGGGATTTTTAATTCCTTCATTTGTGTCTGAAGGAGAAGGAGGAGGGAAGAGAGAAAATTGAGCAAGAAATAATGGAGAGAAATAAAGGGAGATTTCCAATTTGGACATTACTCCTCCGGCATTGACCTGGGTAAACCGTGCAGCAGGCAGCCGTGAGTGATTTGTCTCTCCAGCCTAGTTAGGGTAATTGGGAGGGACGGTGGTCTCTCTCCACCAGGAGGATTGTTTTTCTTTCCTGCAGAGTCCTGCAGGTGCACACACCCACTGTGTGCCAAACACCAGCTGCCAAGAGAGACCGCTCCTGAGAGCTAAATAGTGAATGTTTACATGCTTTTCATCTGCGTTACAGCCAAGTTTATAATGAAGCATTTTCCTAATAAAGTTTCCCGATAATCAAATTTGATTGCGGAATTACAAAATGTGGCTTCACGTGCTTGCTTGTGGAGGGGAGGGGAGAGGGTTGTGTCCAGGCATGCCCAAACAGGAGATAAAGGACCAGCAATAGACCAGGTTCTCACCCCTCCACCCCGCCCAGCCCAGGCTGCGCCAGGCTCCATCCATCCCCCGGAAACCTCAGCGGTAGCTTCTCCGCTATGTCGCACAACAGACTGCGTCAGTCACTAGGGGCTCACAGCATGCTGCCACATGCCTTCGGCCCATATGTGGAACTCTCTCTCACTCTCGCTCTTTGTTACTCTCTGTTCTCGCCCTCCTCTCCCCCCCCCCCATCTCTCCTTTTTCCCTTCACTCTCGCTTTCTTTTGACCCTCTCCCACGCACACCCCCCGCCCTGACTCTCCCGCACAATGGCATTCTGTCCGGTTGTCTTCTCTGTTCTCTCTGTGTCTGTGTTGAAGATGGTGGTGAACTGGTAACCTTCCTGTCACACGAAGAACAGCTGGTTAGATTAAGTGTCAGTCGGCATGTTGCTACACCAGTGGCTCTGATTTACAGTACATTGATTGTGTGTGTGTGTGTGTGTGTGTGTATGTGTGTGTGTGTGTGTGTGTGTGTGTGTGTGTGTGTGTGTGTGTGTGTGTGTGTGTGTGTGTGTGTGTGTGTGTGTGTGTGTGTGTGTGTGTGTGTGTGTGTGTGTGTGTGTGTGTGTGTGTGTGTGTGTGTGTGTGTGTGTGCGTGTGTGCGTGTGTATGACTGTATGCTGAGTTAGTGAAATGGATTTAACAAGTTTGACTTACAGTATTTCAGTGTGTGCACTCAAATATCACCCAGCTCAACCTCAGATCGATCCGTTTCATTACGGCCAACTCAATACAACGGCCATCAACTACAGTTTTAATAACTCATACAGACATACTGTATTTTTTTCCTTGGTGTCTAATCGTATTAAATCGAAGCTGCCAGGCAAGTCAAAACATAACTTCAGGTTCACATTGACTGTGCCCGTGTTGATGCTATGCTTAGTGATACTTGAGTACGTTAAAATGATGTTTCTAAACTGTGCCAAGCAAACCCTGGCAGACTGACATCTGTTTCCTTGCTCTAGGTCCAACAACACTGCCTTTGTTGTTTCGCCCAGAAAATGTCTCAACATCTTTCTGTCCGAAAGTCACAGTTTTCAAACCAAACCCGTTGTGACAGCGTACAAGGATGCCCTGCAGCAGTGGCTGTCTTGCAGTGCTGCTCGCCCCCTCGCATTACTTTTGACTGGTCCGAATGAGTTTCGGGTGAAGAAATGAAAAACCTACGCAACCACAAGTGAATTGTTCGTGTGAGGAGGGGAGAGAATAAATGGTCACTGACTCGAGTGTTAAGATCAAAGCTCTCCATCTTCGATCCATTACCCGTAAACTGATCATTCAGATGGACAGTTATTTCCTTTCCGAGCTACAGTAGATCTTTGTATGAGGATAATTACTGAGGTTTATGGGTCGGTGTTTGATGTTTGTTGTGTGCGTTCAAGGGCACATGTCAGCATTATCTGCACACTGTGTGGAGACGTGGCCGGGTGCCTTTGATGTGAATTGTGTTCAGCTGATTCTTTATGACACGCTAAGTGCTGCAGAAATTGAAATTAACCCAGATTTATGGGCTAGTATAGACAGTTACAGCAGAACACATAGTGCTGTAACTGTAACACAAGTATGTGTGGTAAGTGAGAGAGAGGATGGCAACTGTCCTCTTACTTGTTTATTCTGAAATTCTTATTAACCACATGAACCCTAGCGTGATGAATTGAATGCATAGGACCACAATAGAAACAAGCCCTCAGGCCTTTTTGTGTTTTTTTTTAGCATCATTGTTTAATCGTACCACTGTACGTACAGTGGTACGTGGTAGTATACTTTTGTGTGATCCTTTTATCATCATTGTTTAATCGTACCACTGTACTTTTTGCAAACTGTTAATTCAATCAATCCCTATTCTGGGGGCAAACATTCACCGAAAACAGGCGATCGCTTCTAGATCGCCTTTTTTCTGCGGATCGATTTGGTGTAGAGGGAAAAAGAAGGGGGCATAGTATAGTCATACAGGGTTTAAGTGGTTAAATGACTAACGAGGATTAGAATTTCAGCAATTGTTTTGTTTTTGTTTTTGCATACATCTGTAATGCTTGCTCGCTATAGCGAGATCTACTGCTGTTTTTTGTCTGTTGACGTGACGGGATCAGGAGGCCCTGACTGGAATGGGGCGACCGACCCCGAGGCTGAGGGACTCTTTTTCCCAGCAGCCGACGAGGCTTCTGAAGGACACACACTCCTTTCTTGTTTAGAGCACATGGTCTCGCTCGAGCCGCGGCTGATGCCTCCCAGCTGTCCACCCTCTCTGTCTCCGCTGAGCTCATCGCCATGCAAGCATGCAGGATGTGTTGTTGTGTGCGCTCCTTTTGGCAGCTCCCTCCTACTGGGAGTTTCATCGACGCCTAATGCCGAAAACAGACGCAGGTTGTTTTCATTATCCAATTTATCTGCGGTCTGTTTACCCGCGTGCTTGTTCAGCTAACCTGATGAGACAAGCCTGATGACATACACGGCGTGTTGATTCAGCATAATGGGCAAGGGCCGCGTCAGCAGGTGTTTCTGGTGAAACTCATGCTCAGGTGGTGCCAAGAGTGTTACAGGTTTTGCCAGTACGTGGAGCCAAACGGGGGTGAACGTTTGCAAAGATTGGTCCCCTGCACTGCCTGAGGGCCCTCGAACATGGCGTGCTTTATAGAGTTGATCGTTTAATCGATATTGGGGGACCAGCCTGATGTGCTATCATGGGGCGCCTGAGTTCAAGTGGCTCCCCTGGGTTTGTGTGTCTCTCCCTCTCTAATGCCTGTTGGCGGAGAGTCCTAGTGCTGGAGCTCAACCCAGCCACAGACAAAGACCTGCTTTGAGTCCTTGTGATGATGAATTGCAAGGTGTAACCAACCTGCGTGCGTGTGTGCTGTGTGTGTGTGCACGTAACTGTGTAAGAGAGAGAGAGACAGACAGACAGATGGAGAGAGACAGTGGGAGAGGCTGGCAGTGCTTGGCTATCTTGAGTTCTACACCGTAAATGTTAATTTGACTCTTAAGAGTTAAATTGACATTCGGGATAACTGCAGACCAAGGAGGGCTTGTCAGGCCACTGGCATGCCCAGCTGAGAGAGTGGGAGTAAATGTTTTTCTCCTTGTACAGTCTATGTAGAACAAACAACAACACCCACCTTGATGTGAGGGGTGGAAGCTCTAGATGTGGTAAGGTTTACACATGCTATAATGACACACACAGCACTTCAAACCCACAGACACCACTACACCAAAGTCATTAACAGACGCTTTGTTTTGAAGTACCTGTATCCGAGGCAGTGTGTACAAAATATTAATGAGATTGACTTCTATCTTACAGTGTTTTGTCTGAGGGAATAGTATGACTTAAGAGGATAATCGAGGGAGCAAAACTCAAGTTTTTTACAAGTAATTTCTTTACTGGGTTCATCATGGTTCAGAAGAGTTCATCGTTCAACACAGAAGAATCACAGACTCTCAGAAATGTCCTTTCGTATTCTGCCGTGCCTATTTCCATAAATTCTTCCGTTTTGATTGTCCAAGGCAAAGGCCCAGGGGATTCCGTAGTCTTAGCTGTTCACGAGAGCATAACATTGTGACGTGAGTGGACCCTAACCTCCCCACAGTGTTAACTGACTTCCTTTAATTGTCTTTTTGGTCTCTGACACCTACACTACAAGCCACTAATTGGATACCAAGTACATGAGCACTGGCAGTTTAATTATGAATCCTTTATTCATACAGTTGCCCAATTGACTTTTAATTGACTCTAAACGTCTCTTAAAACGGAGGTTGTGACAGCGGCGTGATGTCATCCGGGCTAACAGCACAGTGTTGCCATGTCCGCTTACTATAAGCGACTTTGGGCTTGTTTTTCTGTAAAGTTGCTTGTAAATATTGGTAGTTGCGGGTTAAGTTTTTTTGGGCTTGTTTCTAAAGTGTAGTTGCTTATTTGGGCTTTCTTCCTGATGTTATAAAAGTGGTTTTCAAACCTTTTCATGTCAAGGACCCCCATCTGAAGCGACGCGTCGTGTGAGCACGTAGATCGGCTATTTTAAAATAGCCAATGTATTTGGTTTAAAGTGCTCATGTGGCCTGTAGTCGCTTCTTTTGAACTTGTTTTCATAGACCTGGTTGCTTGTTTCTCTCACAAACACTCGACTGGTTGTAACAAGTGACAGTTTACCCCCAGAATGCCTGTTTCTCTGTTTACTGTTATTGTCTGACGTGCACACAGCTACTTTATCATTGCATGCATGTCTGTCTGGAAACCCAGAGGCCCAAAGGCTGATGTGCATATATAGGGTAGAGTTCCAGGATATTGATGCAATGTCTTTCCTCCTCCCCATTCTATTCACCCCCGGGCGCATCACATACGCATGAAATGGCAGAGGTGCCAATGCAATGTAGCCTGGTAGTGGTAAACCATCTCGGTCGTGGGAATTCTTGGCTCTTCCACTTTTTGGTTTCTGCAAAACGCCCACCCAGTGCTTGGGGCTAGACCGGTCTGCAGAAGACACGTGATAAAGTGAATTCACCCGACCGGGATGGTTTTCCAGACTAAATGCAATGTGCATTATCGCAACTAGGTACCTTCACGTTGGCAACCAAACTCCATCTAATTTGTTAAAGTCATAAATAAAAGGCACACAGTGGGGATGTAATCTGTCATACTACTGCTGCATCAGTTTCTTGGTTGTCTAGAATTTGGTTTCAGAGGAGCAGTGTGCAATTGAATGTGAAATGATCTCTCTCTCCAGACAGTTGCATGCTCTGAACATCTCCTCCGCCAGCCGGTGCTCGTCAAACAAGCTTGTAAATGAACAGGCCACTCTGTTCTAGTAGGCTGCAGAGGTGTAAAACCCCTGGCATGTGCAGCTGTAGTTCACCTTCACTTTCATTGTTTCCCCTATTTGCATTCAGGAGCCACTGCTGTTATATGACCACCACTGCTGAATGTATGTTTAATTTATTTAATTTTGTATTATTATTATTATTGTATTGTATTGTTTTATTATTATTATTGTATTGTATTATTATTATTATTATTTTATTTTTTGTGTTAATATCTTTTTTATACGAGTAGAGGGCTCTTTTGTCTTTGAAAACAAACAGCATTATTTTGCACTACGGACGCTTATTCAGGTTATATCAAGTAAATTCAAGAGGAAACTTTGTGCTTACTTGATGATGTCAGCCCACTATAACAACAAGCACTGGGTAGATGTCCACAATGAAGCAAGCTACTCTGATCACGGATTCAGGCTTATCGGGGGGAAAATTTAATGCAACTTCAGTCCGTAGTAAGAGCGTTTCACGCTCCGAAAAGAACAGATCTACAAGCTATCACCACATCGTAATGCAACTCGTTGATAGCTTGTAAGATCTGTTTTTGGCAAGCAAAATAAGTGTAGTCGGCCATATGTGTAGCCGATGGAAGTACTTCCTTATGAATGGGGACACATCCCATCCATCCTATTGTACTCTAAGCATTCACAAAAAATATTAAATAACATAGTTGTCCTTCACGGATTGGAAAGATATTCAGGGAGTGTCTTCCTTGACCTACTGGCAGTGTGCACAAAAGGTTTGACAATGATTGGCTCAGTGGTTTGCGCACGCACGCACGCACGCACGCACGCACGCACGCACGCACGCACGCACGCACGCACGCACGCACGCACGCACGCACACGCACACGCACACACACACACACACAATAATGGGAAACCGGTGCTGCCTGTAGGAAAATACACAAAACGAGTTATGTAACACTACTTTTGCTGTCCAATGTTTACGGGTTGCAAATGTTTGTGTTCTTCAAACATTCTGAGCTTTGATATCTCTGTGATTTTTCCGCCATTACAAAAATGGAAATAGAAATTCTCAAGACAATGTCGTTTGAAAGGATCTATTTCACTCCTAAGTCTAAACAAATGACTTCATACAACATTGGGGTCCACATATAGTCCTATTTCAAAGCCCGGTAAAGAAGTGGTTCATAAACATTGGCACATACTGTTGTCTGGCATTGGCAGGGCTTTCAAAACATTGTGTAGATTTTGTTACAAGAGGGCATCTTATCCTAGAAACTTGTGGATTGGAATCTGACCTTCCCAGAAGAGCAACACACTTTTTATCAAGCATACCCAGGGGTAATCAATCCCCTGTTAGAGTTGCATACTTAGTGTCACTCTTTGTTTAATAGTCTCTATATGCACAGCAGCCATATTGGAAAGAAAGCGGGCCTCTTCCTTACTTCCTTCACAGGTCTTACCAATTATACTAATGAACCATAACTCTGCGAGTGTACAAATGGAACCAAAACACTCTCAGAGTTACACACCCATAAGTGGCCATTTGGAACCCCCTCAAGGAACCATGAGGGTCCCTGGACCAAACAGAGCCTTCATTAGTATCATTGGTAACACCTGTGAAGGAAGTAAGGAAGAGGCCCAATTTCTTTCCAATATGGCTGCTGTGCATATAACCTATTGGTCATTTTACCCACTATGATAGGTGAGGACATCAAAGTTAAAAGAAGAATCATCTAATGTAGAGATGGAATTAAAACTAGAATCTGTGAATGACTTTTTATGGCAACCTTTTCCTCAGTGTGTCAGAAAAAGGGGAGTAGATGGAAACATCATACTATACCGTATTAATCTATAGTACTGGCAAATGTGAGTTATTATTTCAGAATAGGAATTTTCTCGGCAGGCAATTTATAGTCACAGATTGTAAGGATGAATGAATTTGTAGAGCAAGCTTATTAAAAGGTCAAGTTCGTGTGTGTGTGTGTGTGTGTGTGTGTGTGTGTGTGTGTGTGTGTGTGTGTGTGTGTGTGTGTGTGTGTGTGTGTGTGTGTGTGTGTGTGTGTGTGTGTGTGTGTCTGCATGTGTGTGTTAATTTGCCTGTGACTTTTACAGGCTCATGTGAAAGCCTGGGAGTTAAGTTATAAATTATGGACACCCGTGGTTAAATGTGTCCTCTGTATTTGACCCTTCCATTTCCATACCATTAGGAGCAGTGAACAGCCACTGAGCAGTGCCCATGGGGACCAGCACCAGTTCTAAGGACCAGTGCCTTTGGTCAAGGGTACAAGGCAGGAGTACGCTCCTTGCATGCATGTGTTTTGGTGTGGTGTGGGAGGAAACCCACATAAACATGGAGAGAACATGCAAACTTGTATCGCTGTCTGTGCTGTGCAAACCGTTTGGATTGATTGCCTGTGTGTGTGCGTGCGTGCGTGCGTGCGTGCGTGCGTGCGTGCGTGCGTGCGTGCGTGCGTGCGTGCGTGCGTGCGTGTGTGTGTGTGTGTGTCTTATGCGGAGTTACTGAAATGGATTTAACAAGTTTGACTTACAGTATTCCAGCGTGTGTACTCAAACATCACCCAGCCTCAACCTCAGATCGATTCGTTTCATCACGGCAAACTCAATATAACGGCCATCAACTACAGTTTTAATAACTCATACAGACATATTTTTTTCCTCAGTGTCTAATTGTATTGAATAGAAGCTGCCAGGCAACTCGAAACATACCTTCAGGTTTACACTGACTGTGTGAGGTATTGAACATTACGGGTATGGATCAGATGAGGAGACGTACTGTTTTCAAATGAATATATAAAGGCAAAGAATGAGGATGTGTAGTTCAGTCTGGGGGTGTAGGACAATCACTTCCTTTTTTCTCCCACTTAGGACCTTTCGCTATTTTTTTTACAAACATTACAAACATCTTTTTTAAGTTTTGAAAATATTTGGGGAAATGTTTGCCTGGCGCAGTACACAGCAGGGTCTCAGATGGAGAGAAGCAACATGTTATTGATCTGTTTAAGCGCTTTTGTGAGAGAATCTGCAGAGATGGCTCACCACCATGAGAGCCATGTGTGTCCAGGAGGCTACAGCCAAGACTCTCCTCTGTTTACAATTAGCAGCTCCCGGTTTCTGCTTTCCCGGCTTCCTGCAGACGTCACATGCCATTAGTCGGGAAATAATGACTGGTTTCTCGCACTGCTCCTCAATGGCCCCGGACACTGGCAGTGTCTGGCTGACAGAGGATGTGTTTTTAATGAGCTGCAGGTCACAGTAATCTACAGGCGAGAATAGAGGGTTAGCACACAGGCCTTGCAGCTTGGGTACAATGCCCGGCACAGTCGCTGGTGCAGCAGGCGGTGGGTGTAAGAGCCGCTGGTTGGAAAACAGCAGTGCTGCAGTCGCTCCTAAAATGGAATGCCAAAACAGTCGCACTCATTAAATACCCTACCATATGTTCTCTCTGAATTTTTAACACTCTGTATCGTTCTCTCTCTCTCTCTCTCTCTCTCTCTCTCTCTCTCTCTCTCTCTCTCTCTCTGCCAATTCGCACCCTTTCTCTCATATGTCTGCCTCTTCATCTCGTCACCCCATCTGTCTCCCATCGCTATCTCTGTCTCTCTCCTCCGCCCAGACACGATAGCTCATTCTCCATTCATGTCTGCCCCTGCCTGGGTCCCTGACACAGAGGGCTTGCTAGAAGATGAACAGTGACAGTCCAGGCAGGGGTCTTCCAAGGCATATAGCAGGGGTCTTCAGAGTTACTATAGGGGGGCCGCCAAATATTTGTGTGATGGGATGTTTTTTTCTTTCTTTTACATTAACCTCTTGAACCCTAGCATCCCTATTCTGAGGGGAACATTAGCCAAAAATGGTAGATCTACAAGCTCAGTTGTGAGCTTGTAGATCTGTAGATCATGATATTTTCGGCAAATACTGTAGGTTTGGTGTAAAGGGAAAAAAGAACAGACCAAGTACAGAGTCAACGGTCAAGTTTACGAAGTATGGAGGGTTTAAGTGGTTAAATGTCTGAAAATTCATTTAATTGACACAACACTGATGATAGTACTGTCAAACAAGTTTATGAAGCTATCTATGAAATCTACGAAAGAGTTTATTCCGCAACACAATGTTTTACAATATGTAGTGGGGGTCCCTGCTTCATCTCTCTCTCAGCTAAAGGGTCCTTGGTCTTAAAAACCTTGAAGACCCCTGGCGTAGGCAACCTAGCCCAGCCCTATGATATTTGTCAATAATCTTATCAGAATGACTGTACATGTGTGATATCATGTTACTGATGAATATCCTGGCCTTGTGAGTGAGTCCCCTCCCCAATTATAAGCTGTATATAAATGAAAAAGACGAGGTCTAATAACGCATGGCTTCCCCGTGGATCTCTGACTTAATGCTGATGACATCATATTGATGATGTCAGTCTTGCTCAAATATGGAGATATGGCAGGACATGGATCTGAGATCTCAGACACACTTCACAACATGTGAAAAATATTCACGCAAAAGAAGCATGCACATGAAATGTGGCATGCTGGGCCTGGGCCGGTCTTATTAGGTTCAGGCAGAGAATCAAACCTCTCTAGCACGTCTCCAATTCAGCAGGCCAAACAAGGATCAAGCTCCTTCAGAATGGTGCCTTTGTTGGTGAAACAGGTGAAACTTCACTCCTGAAAGCAATTGCACGGACGGGTGTGTGTGTGTGTGTGTGTATGTGTCTGTCTGTTTGTGTGTCTGTCTGTGTGTGCTTGCGTGCATGAGTGCGTACGTGTGGTTTGTATGTGTGTGTGCGTGCGTGTGTGCGTGCGTGGTTGTCGTGTGATCATAGGTGTTGAGTTACAGTTAGAATGACTGTAGGTTAGGTTAAGGTCAGGTTAAGTGTTTAAAGGACCATTGTAGCGGGTTAGCCCATTCACTATGACTATGGTGTACTTCAGTGGTTCTCAAAGTGGGTTCTGGGGACCCCCAGGGGTCCTTGAGGGGGTTCCAGGGGGTCCCCAGCTAAATTATATATAGTTAGGAACCAAATGGATCCTTATGGGTCTGTAACTCAGAGATACGTACACTCTCTGAGTTAAATTAACACTGATTTAACAGTGTAAATTGGGCTCCCACAGATACAAATTTCCTCAAATGAGGGTCTTTGATATTAAAAAAGGTTGAGAATCACTGCTATAGATGTAAAAATCTTCTCCTATGGAGGGTCCCTGGCATATCTTTTCAAATGGGGGTCCGAGGGCGAATATGTGTTAATTTGGGAGTACCACTGGAGTACTTGACATCACTGCCCACCATCTTCCAAAGCATACTGTACTGAGGTTTATTAGATTTTCTTGGAAGCTACTTGATTCCATTCGTTTCAGTATGGTAGGATAATCAACTCACTGAGACATGAAACTAGCTTGAGATAAATAAGTACCAAATACCAATACCATAAATACCATTGTTATGTCATTGTTGCATTTTAAAGTGCACTAAGTGATATTATATTATTTCATTAAATTAAATATCTCTATATTCTGACGGTAATCATTGCTATAGGGTGCTTGTTCAGTAATAGGTCTACCTGTCTCTCCAGCTCTTTAGTAATCTTTCAGATCGGGGTACACATTTTATCCAATCAGGAGAGAGAATTCATACAGGATCTGAAAATGGAGCTTTAACTAAAAAATAAATAAAAACGTTTCGTTTTAACAAAAAAACACATCACTTACACTACCTTTGAAAGTGAAGTCTTGCAGAAAATAGTCCCTGGAGATAAATTACAAATGAAAGTCAAACATCCATGGCTAAATGATGTTTAGTCAACAGTGACTCAATTATTCAGGTAAATTTGGTAACATTGCAATGACTGATTAACTGTAAAATGATGATATATTATGGGCAAAGCTGTGAATAGACATTGTATAAATTGCTGCCTTTTAAAATTAGGCATCTAATGCCGAGTGTTAAGATGAGTGTGAATGTCGTTTAAAGGGTATCGGCAGAAGGATCTCCCATAGCAATACAAATGAGTTATAGTTACAGGAAGAGTTAGAATAGGGAAGAGAGAAGAAAGGAGCACAAAACAAGTCAAGTGCGACTCCCTACCCCCCTTCAAAAACGCCATAAAAGAGCACCTGTCACCAGCTAGTGTTCTAGCTTTCCAAAATAAATTACCACCCTTGTTTTTTTTTGCTCTTAGTGTTGATGATTTCTTGTATAGTATTGTATGTCTTGATGAATTGAATACATTGCACCACAGTGGAAACAAGCCCTAAGGGCTTTTTGTGTTATCCTTTAAGCATTATTGTATAAGTATTCAATCAACAAAAAAAACAACAACAGGAAGGCATGATGATGGCGGACTTCACCTCCATCGTGTGTGTGTGTGTGTGTGTGTGTGTGTGCGTGTGCGTGTGCGTGTGCGTGCGAGGTTGAAGTTGGCAGGTGCACCACCTGTGCTATTGCACCAGCGGGTGTTTCAGGAATATTAACCATGGTGTACTGCACACCAGCGTGCGTGACTCTGCAAGTGTTCTGGAGATTTCTGTGTAGTAAAACGCTCCTCCACTGCCTGTGTCTGAGAGAGAGAGATTTAATATGAAAACATGTCTTCCACTGCGTCCCCCTGACCCCTCTCTTGCTGTAATAAAAGACCCCCGTTGTGGCTCCCTGACACCGCAGCTCCTCGGCCACATTTATCTCTCTGTGTGAACAAGGAGCAACAAACCCATAAATGTCACTACAGGCCAGTGGCCAAATACTGCACTGACCAATAGACCGTAATAGACAAATAATGATGGACACACACTGACTAGACGCTGCTTCGTAATCGACGTGCAGTTAATGCATCACTGCTGTGCAAAATACTGAGTGTTAATTTAACCACATCAACACAATACGACAAAGGATACAGGGATTTAGTGGTTAATTAAAAATTGTCCCATGACGCTCTCTGTTGAATGGAAGGGTTTGTATTCATAGTAGAGACAAAGGGAGAACACGTTCATTCATCGTGGTTAACCTTCCATAGACATAGAGAACAGAGTATTAGTCCCACAGGAGAGTAGCCTAGTTGGTTGTAAAGGAGAAATGGCTCAAAGACGATGGAGGGATTTTCCTTTTAAGAAATGACTTCATAAATAGTACATGTAGAATTATATACAAAACATACTGACACTGTATTGCCTAGACGTGTCGTGTTCCGGTGTTGTTGGTGTGAAGTGGACGGCATTATGTGACCAGTGTGAGAACACAGCTTGTTGGATGATCAAGCCCACGGTTTATCCATGTAGGGAAGCAGGTTGCACGCTTTGTCATGTTGACATTTACAATGTGTTCATTCGCCATGCGAATGTACAGTAATAAATCTCCGTTTTTACAGCTGTACCAGAGAGTGCCGGGGATCGTTAGGGTCACTGGAACCTCATAAAGTGGGTCATTTTTCAGAGGCTAGAAAGGGACACTGTCGGCTTATGTTTGGATTTCTTTGGATTCCGTTCAAAATGTGCCCGCATGATGAGCCATTTAAGAACACCTTGTTCATAAAACTTTATGAGCCTACATTTTCAGAACACATAGACCTACGGAAAGTAAACAGTCCTCCATACCCTTTTTATCACTTAAGTACATAATTTACCAAAAAAAAGTCATATTGTTATTACAGTTTTTGGCAAGGGTGGAAGAAACAGACTGTCTGGTGCTCGGATGGTGCAGGGTTAAAGTACCTAGTGAGTGTCTACCATCATGGAATCAACACAGGATTCCCGGGAACACAACTCGTGTTCAGGGATAGAAGCTGGGCGGGGAAATGCAATATTTGCGCCTCAGCGGGGGGTGTTGAACGGGAGGATTAGGACGGAGGCGTTACGTCCTCCTGGTGGGGGCTCCTCACCCGCATGCCTGCCTCCTCAGTATTGGAGGCAAGGGCCAGCCATTCTTTATGTAACTGACGATCACTTCTGAGCAGGTGCAATGTTTTTATTGTATTATTATTCATATGATTTATTGTATGGTTCCTTGAGGGTGTTCCAAAGGCACCCTTCTAGGTCTGTAACTCTGAGAATGTACAAATGGTACACTCTCAGAGTTATGGGGGTCCTTAAAATTAAAACGTTTGTGAAGAACCAATGCAGTAGACCAGCGGTTCTCAAACTATGGGTCGCGACCCAAAGTGGGGTCGTGGGAAGGTGCTGTTGGGGTCGCGCATTCGCAGCCCAAAAAATAAGAAATCTTTTTTTTATCAAGAAACGGTTAAAAAAAGTGAGGTCTTCACGACCAACGTGAAGAGGACGGCCACTGCACTCATACACACACACACAGCTGAGAGCTCCGCCTCCAACACCAACCGAGAACTAGCAGCAGCACAAGACAACGCACGCATTCACACAAGCCAACTGATTTTAGCTGTTCAGTTCATAAACGATTTACTGGTGGGGGGTCCATTTGATTCCATCTGTAACCTCGGCAGAGTTTTCGATCGCCCGCGGGGGAGGGGCAAAAGATTTCCTCATAATATGGGGTTGTGGTATAAAAAGTTTGAGAACCCCTGCAGTAGACAATAGGGTGCTGTGACCTCTTTGTATTGCAAATGCATGTGCTGCAGTGTGGCTGCCTGTATTTCACCTTAACTTATGACCTGGTGTCAAATCAGTGCAGCTCCAGGGGCCTGACAGACTGACAGACAGACGCCCCCCGGTAGCGCCCCCGCTGCCCCTGGTGCTCGTGTCCTGTGGCAGATTTGCGGCGACAGGCCCCTGTGTGCAGACTTGACAGGCAACACATGCAGGCCTGATATGAGAGTACAATCACATTGACAGGGGGGTAATGAAAGGCCCCCGAGCTCACTGACACCTCGGCCGGCACCCGCCGCTAAAATGGATGTGATTGACGGTGGTGAATATGACCCTGTCTGTCGATGCGTCTCTCTCTCCCCGGAGTGACACATCTGGAACCACTGGGAGGAGGGGCTCCACGCCCTTTCTGGTCTCATGTTATTGAAGCTAAACTGTACTCCAAAATCTTGTTGTTAAAGGAGTATTTCACCCAAAAAATGACTTATTTTCTATCAATTACACACCCCATGAAGCCTTGAATTCATGGAGATTTTTTTTTTTGTCACATTCCTGACCCAATAATTTGATGACCGGGCGGAAAGACACTAATGTCTCCGATACTGAGTGTCCTACTGACTGATGACCCGGTAATCAAATTATTGGCTTAGGAATGCGACAAAAACAAAAAAATGTATTCAATGCTTCAGGGTGTGTGTAATTGATAGGAAAGAAGTCATTTTTTGGGGTGAACTACTCCTTTAATTTAACCACTTTAAACCTGACGTCCCTGTTTTGGGCATGTCCATTAAGTGGAAATGTTCAAAACAAAGATGTTTAATTAAAAAGAAAAGGTAAAATTGGAATTAAAAAAGATGATCTACAAACTTAGAACGTGTCATGTTGCGACATGTTGTGAGTTTGTAAATGTGCTATTTCCACTATTTTTGAAAAATGTTCAGCATGGAAATGATTATGACTATTATGCAAAATAATTGGGATCGTCTCAAAATAACGGCAAAGCCAATTACTATTTGGCGATTATGTAAGTTGTTTTGACAGGCCTACTACTTTGCCATGAATGAAAAAAAAAGCCCTGGTGTTTTCTTCTTCAAAGGAGCAGAGGGATGGACGGATGATGAAGGGCTAGAAGGAGGAAGGAGAGGAGAAGTGGGTACCAGCTGGGAAGAAGACACATCTGTATGTAGGGAAACAGGTCTGTCCTTGTAAGAGGAGGACAATGAACAGAGAGAGAAAACATGGACAGACTGTGGAGAAAAGGAATGTTTTAGAGGGGGCCTGTGAGGGTGAGGGCCTTTAACTGCTGATAGACCCAGCGTCTGAAGTCATGGACCCAAGGGGTCAAACAGCAGTCAAATGCTGGATGTTAGCCTCGACATTTAAAAAAAAAAAAACACAGATCACTGTACGGAGTCGACGCTGCATTTCAGACTATGCGATGGGACGATAATCGTTATTATCGCTTATCGTGATAAAAAAACGCTCAAAATAATCGTATCGCAGAGATTTAAATTTATTGTGAAATTGTCCTCCGTCATAGACTAGGACAGGGGTCTTCAACAGGGGGTCCTGGACCCCTAGGGGGTCCTCAGAGTTACTACAGGGGGGCCGCCAAACCTTTTGTGTGATTGGATTTTTTTTTACATTAACCACTTGAACCCTATTATCCCTATTCTGAAGAGAACTTAACCCAAAAATAGCAGATCTACAAGCTCGAAACGCCTCGCGCTGCGAGGCGTTGTGAGCTTGTAGATCGGCTATTTTTGTCAAAGAGGTTTGGTGTTGGTCTATGAAATCTATGAAAATACAATCTAATTCAGTATGTAGTGGGGGTCCCTGCTTCATCTCTCAGACATGCAAAAGTGTCACTTTTCAGCTACAGTCACCTTTTTGAACCCAAATAGGGCAATTGTGTGACACCTGACCCGAAACAAAACAACATGTTGTCACCTTTTTCACCTCGGGGCTGTTTGCATGCCTGATCTCTTCTTTCAGCTAGGGGGTCCTTGGGCTGAAAACGTTGAGGACCCCTGCACTAGGAGGAATTAGCTTTTGTTGAGCAGCAAATTCAGTACCGCTACCACTGATATTTTTGAACATTTTAGAAAAATCTTGAGTGTTTGGGAAAAAAAGAAAAAAAAACGTTGACAACTACTGATGTAGAAGGCATTTGTAGAATCGACCTCAGGTCTTAATGGGTTAAAGGGAGTGTGTGTGGTTTTACACATTGGAGGAGGATTGGGTCCTCTTCTCCGAGGAGAGGAGATGTTGAGCTCAGAGATGCAGGCGGGCGGGGGGGGCGCAGATTCTTATCATAAGCTCGTTAGCGGAGCAGGGGGCCTGCTACTGTTTATCGCGTGTCAGCAAAATTCCACCTCCTCAAGTTCGACGCCATATCTCTCTCACCTCCCTCAATGTTCCTGTCTCGTTCACTCTCGCTCTCTCTCTCTCTCTGTGTTACTATCTCATACATGCCCAAACAAACGCATATCTGCACACCGGCATGCACACACACACACACACACACACACACACACACACACACACACACACACACACACACACACACACACACACACACACACACACACACACACACACAGTAAACAGATGCATGCGTGCATGTGCACGTACAAGCTACATGCCACCCACTTGTCTTTTGTTCTGAAATGCTGAGGTAACTTTTTTTTTTCTTTCTCTGTCACCTCTCCTGTCAGTAATGTCAGTCACTAAACCGCCATTTCTTTCTGGAGCTCCCTGGATATATAGGCTCCGCTAGCTCTTTTTGCATCAGGAATGCATTCATTTAAGTTGTATTAAATCCTGAAAAGAGACTACGTGTGCTTGTAACTCGGCCAATTGCATCGCACACTGTCCAACATTTAAATTTGAAAAAAAATGTCCTCCGATAAATGAAACCTTTATTGCCCTTACGGGAATTTGCTTTGCACACAGAGAGCACACATAAATACAACACAGACTAAAAACATGACATGAGCATGGTAATACATACTGTACATCATAAAAAGCAAAACACTGCATGATCGTCAGGCTCCATACTGCAAAACAATCTTAAAATAAAGACTTGTCTTTGTTTAGCAGCTGAATGCTGCGTGGAACAAAGGACGTAATGATTCGCTTAGTTTTTGCCAGAGGCATGCCGTACCTCCGCCCTGAGGGTAAGAGTTTATACTCATACCATAGTGGGTGCAACTGATCAGCTATGATCTTTTGTGCTAGTCTCTTGGTATACAGATCTGACATGTATGAGATACTGCACATTACTTCACCTGTTATCTTACCTCCTAATTTAACCACCCTGTCTAACTTGTTCTTATTCTGCAAACTTAGTGCTCCCCCCCAGCACTGAATACAGAAGGTCAGTAGACTCTGGATGCAGGTCTTATAGAACAGTATCTGCAGGGTTTTATCCACTTTAAAGCTTCTAAGTTTCCTTAGGAAGTACAGGCGTTGTTGAGCCTTTGCAGATCTGGCATTGGTGTTAGCGTTCCATGTTAGTTTACTGTCGATAATGGTGCCAAGGTATTTGTACTCCTGTACTATTTCGATGGGAGCGTTATTCATAGTTACAGGAGTTAGAGAAGCAGGGTCTCTTCTAAAATCAAATACCATTTCTTTGGTCTTTTTTGTATTTAAAATCAATGAGTTAACAGAGCACCAGCTCTGTTAACATTTAGCATATATACCTAATTTATGCTCCGTCGTCCGATGGTGTTGTGTGCCGAAAATAGCTGATCTACAAGCTCACAATGCGTTGACACGTTGTGAGCTTGTAGATCAGCTATTTTCGGCACCCAGCATTGTTGTACAACTAAGCATAAATCTGGCTTAACGATGAAGAATGCAGACATATCAATAGCACCCCTCGCCACTTCTTACAGCATAAGGGGTTTCAGCTATTCTTTGGCCTTTTCAGTGGGAAAGGTGGCCTGCAGCCCTGGCAAGTGCTTGAATGTGTTGACAGTGCAAATAGCTCATTAATGGGATGCCGTGGGGTTAATGTGTTGTGCCATTAGCCCCAATGACACATGGTAAATAACAAATGATAGTCTGTTGCGTAAGTGCATGCGTGCATGCTTGCGTGTTTGTGATTACAGGTGTAAAAGTGGGTGCAATTTATTTTGTTGTGCAAGCTTTCAACCTTACAGTTACAGGAAGAGTTAGAATTGGGAAAGTTAGAATATAGGGAAAGAGAAAATACGCGAATGCACGGTCAAATCAAACATACTAAGTCCAATATACATAATGTGCATTATTAGAAAATAGCTATGTATCTCCACGTTAACCATAATGTGTTAAAGTGCGGTAGATCTGTGCTAATGCTTGGGTCATTCCTGTCATAGCAGCACACATACAGTATCAGCCAGGATTAATGATTAGTCGGTAGATCACTGTGGAAACACCCAGGCCCATCCCATGGGCGGCCTGAGATCATGGATTCTATTGGATAATTTGTTATGATTGTAGTTTGGTATGCAGGACACACTGACAGTATTACAAGGTCACTTGGTGTACTCAGCAGGGTAAGAATCACAGTACAACAACAACAAACAAACCAGAATGCCTGATGCATATTGTATTCTCTTGCTGGTTGCTTTTTGACTGCCTCTACGTGTCTCTGCAGGTATAGTATGTGTTTGTCTGGTCATAAAGATTGTACAGTAGATACGTTCGATAGAACAAGTGATAATCCAACATACTGTAAGCCCACCAGTAATCTTTATGGGGGCTATATATGGGTATGACGTTGTTCGGTTTTACACATCGCTTTATCATGTTGCGACCTGCGTGACATGCTTGCTCCTGACCTCATCGTCCATGTTGTCTCTTGGCAGGGTAAAGAGAGAAATCAGTTATTCTTAAGACCATTGCAATATCCAAAGTTGGCTGATATTCAGAAAGGAAATGATAATGATTAGAGCTCCTCTGCTTCTGTGCCATCTAATGAATGGAGCAATATGCATTGAACCTTGTTAAGGTGACCCCCCCCCTCCCAAGCAATTTAAATGCTCTGTTCTTCGAGAGTTGAAATATTGATGTTTTTTCATCATTTGTTTCGCATTACTCACAGGGAGCAAAGTCAAGAGTGTGAAAGGAAATCAATGATATAAGGCGTATAATCTCACAATTGACCAAATATTGTGGCCACATTTGGAGAGGGACCAAAGAGGAGTCTCGCTGATCTATCGTCTTCCTGCTGGCCAGTAATGGCATGCTAATGATATAATTAGTTTTCTTGTCAAACAAAAAAAAAGTCTTCTGTTTTTCCAAAGGACAAAATCACACTGGAGACCTTGCAGAATAGAATTCAATGCAACCGCTTTAACGAATGGCCGCCTATGAAGAAAGCCATTCTTTGTCTCGTGGCTAATTTGGCGCTGTCTTCTTCTCTCAAGACTATCCAATTATCTCTGAGAGAGGAAGATGGTACAGTGTTGAGGTCTACCCCCTACCACCCCCACCCCACCACATCTTTCTCTCCCTCTCTCTCTCTCTCTGTCAGTGTTGCCAGATTTTGCGAGAGAAATAAGCAACCACGTCTATGAAAACAAGCCCAAAAGAAGCGACTAACACATGAGCACTTTAAACCTATATACATCAACAAGCTCTGTAGATCTGCTATTTTCAAATAAATTGTGGGGGAAAGGAGAAAAATGTGTAAATTTGACCCCCATAAATCTGGTATGGGGGTCCCTACCTGACACAAAGTATTTTCAGATGGTGGTCTGCGGACAAATGCATATTGATTTTGGGGTCCTTTTACATGAAAATATTTGAGAACCACTGGTTTAAACAACATTTAGGAAGCAAGACCATTACACTAGCCTAAGCGGACATGGCACCACTGCTCTCTCCTTCTTAATCCCTCCCTCCCCCCCTCTCTCTCTCTCTCTCTCTCTCTCCATGAGGTGTCATTGCACGGGTGTGCGTTCCCTCTCTGCGTGCAGTGTCCCCATGTAATGGAGCCTGTGTTCTGTCCCTGTCAAGCCGCGGGCTGGCTTGTCTCCAGAGGCTCGGTCTCCAGAGGCGGGTGGGTGGGTGTTGAACGGAACGGAACGGCGTGGCAGTGGCAGTAATGTCTGCTGCCGCCGTGGGGGCTCTGTGTCTCAGAGCATCAATGAGTGACTCAAACCCATGCAGCCTGCATCCCCCTGAGAGGCCCTCTCCTCACCGCACAGCAGCTCTGACAGCTCCTCTGTGTATCTCGCTCTCTCTCTCTCTCTCTCTCTCTCTCTCTCTCTCTCCCTCCCTACTACTGTAGTACCTCTCTGTGGTTCTATCCCTTCTTTATCCCTTCCTCATTATAACCTGTTGGCTGACGTTCCAACTCTAGCCAGGGATCCCGTATAGAAAAGAAGAGAACGGGCCTTGACAGCGGCAATTGAATTCAATTCCAAAAGTATATTTTTTTTTTCCACTCCTCCACCACGACCCCCCCCCCCACACACACACACACACACACACACACACACACACACACACACACACACACACACACACACACACACACACATTTACAACAACTCTAGCCATGTCATAAAACTTGTGAGAAAGAGAATAGAGGTGAAGTCCTCCGTCATCATCGTGTGATATCATATCTTAATATTTTGGATATGTTTCGCACCTGCCCGAGAAGCATGTCTGCCTTCCGTAGTGCCGTCTATCTATTGCTATCTTAATATATTGGACTTGGATTCGGACTGTGGCTTCTTCCTGTTACTTCACTTGTTTTGTGTTCCTTTCTTCTCTATTCTCCCTTCCCTATTCCAACTGTTCCTCTCTAACTGCGATGTTGAGACCTGACCAAAATTTTTTTTTTCACACTTACACCTATAGTCATGCGGTGAACGTTGATTCTGATTCAGAATCCGATCAATTTCTTTTGTTATGAAGGCTGTTGTTCGGCTACCTTCCCTCCTCTCCTGTACCCCCGGCTGCTTGCAGGGAAAGCAGCCACGGATATGTCTGTTCTATGGGCCCCAGAGTTTGATCAATGGAGCCCCGAGCTGCAGGACAAAGGGCCAAGCGCCGGTGGCATGGTGCCCGGCAGCAATGGTGCGATGCGATGTACACACTATCCCATTAGGGATATCGGGGGTGGGTGGGGTGGGTAGTGGGGGTGTACAGGATGACAGAGGGTGCCAAGGCCATCCATTTCCCTCTACCCCCTAGGAGACCGAACACTCTCTACCCTTTTACTATCCATCTCCTCCTCCATTGCCTTCTCGGGAGGGTGTAGCAAACTAGCATCCAGGCTTTTTAAGACGCAGAGAGAGCGCAGGAGGCAATAAAGGAGATGAGAGCATGGCGGTGGATATTTTACAAGAGGCAATTATTCCATTTGTAATTCCAGCTTTGTGTCTCTGCCAGGCTGTATAGTTTTGTATGAGTGGACTGCCTCTTATTGGCGGTTCCCTCGATGCCGCCGCACACACACTGCAGCACAAGACAAATGGTGCCATCAGCCCCAACGTGCAGCAATTAGTTCCAGCATGTCGTGTGTGGGGGGTCAAATATACTGTATGTTTGGATAAGATCAATAGTCTTATTAGAGGGATCGATGGTGCTCGCTGCAGAGACGGAAGTGCACAAATCTGTCTCCGCCAGGAACGCGTGGCCCGGCTAATTTTACCATTCCATCAACGAGACCTAGTGTCAACGCCGTAGTATGTAAACAAATGCTTGAGTCAACACGCGCGCTAATCTGACTGCATGGGGCCACGTCAACATGTCACTGACATGATGCATGCCTGCAGGGCCTGCTATTTAACCCTGTGTACGGTATGTGCACATCACGAGAGGTGGGGGGGGGGCTTCAGGACAGCTGCTCTCCACCAAACAGACGATAACAGATTACTACAGACTGGCAGTCGAATGAAGTCGGGAGATCAGTCGGTTGGAAGGTGTGAAAAAAAAAGTTGCTGAATGCACCTGAGAGCCGACACAAACAGACGTTTCCATACAAGTTACGACCCGACGCGACAGTCGCCCATTCAACAGCAGATTTTCAGCAACAGACGCTTTACATCGCTTATCGCCGCCGACGTCGGTGCGGTGGAGAGCTACCTTTAGTTGTGTCAGGATTTTGTCACCTTAGGGTTGAAGTTGAAGAAGAAAGCCCCGGTCGGCGCATCTATTCCCAGTACCTCATATGGGACTTTTTGCTTTGTTATTAGTTGCCTCTCAAATCCCAGAAACACTTCCTCCACTGTCCCATAGACACGAGTCTCGCCTCAATATTCAATGACCTACAGCAGTGGTCCCCAACCCTTTTAACCTGACCCTGCCAGAGGTGGCGGTATTGAGTAACCAGGTTCCTGTGAAACAATGTGTGGAGCAAGCTGTTTGGATCTGGTAGCGTTAGGTTACAACCCTTTTAGCTCGAGACCCAAAAGAGAAATTAGACATCTCCTCGGGATTCGTCAAACTAGTGAAAATAGCAGATCTACAAGCTCTCAATGTGTCGCGATGCGACGTTATTGATGGAATCTCTTTGAATTCTTAAAAGAAAAAAAAATCCTTTGAAAAATTATAGATTGGTCAGGACCCAAACATGGGTCCCGACCCACTGTTTGGGAAACCGTGACCTACAGTTATCACTCATACTGTACCTGTTCACAACTTCTTCTGCTGCCCAGAGGGACAGAGGAAGCCCTAGTTACATCTGACTGAGAGTGATTGACTGGCTTTGCAAACAGCTGCTCTCTGGTTTTTCCTGCTCTTTTCAACCGTCGACCCGTCCTGAAAACATCCTGTTCTCTTCCACGTACTACTTTTGCTCTTTTACAGTATATAGTACAGTACATACTGTTCTATATACAATGAAGAAAGGACCACACAGTTCAATGTACAGTATAGGCTAGGTGACATTACTGCCGTCCTTTTTCTACGGAATATCGTAGTTGAAAATCCAATTGCACAGAGGTAAACCAACAAACTAAATAATTGTGCTATTATTCTTTGTCAAAGGTACAATATTATTATTGATGCATTTTAATGCATTCAAAACACAGATGCATTCACTATGCGTTAGTTAAATGAATTATTTCCGTGGATTTAAAATCCTTTTTTATTTGATGGCCTTTGCTGCCCTATATAGCATTTAGACCTGCGTGGCCTCAAAAATTGACAACACCAAACCAAAGCCAAGTGGCGTTGCCCCTAAACTGATGATATTCCAGGCCTCACTCACTGGCCTAGTACAGTGGTTCTCAACCTTTTCAGGCCGTGACCCCCAAAATAATCATATTTGAACTGGGTACACCCCCACCCTGATAAGCACTTGGAATGTAGGAGATGAGGCATTACATTTTGTATGACTCTGTTCCACAAATAAATATTGTGGAAATTGCCAATCTACAAGCTCACAACGTCGCGCAACAAGAGGCGCGGTGTGTGAGTGTGTGTGTGTGTGTGTGTGTGTGTGTGTGTGTGTGTGTGTGTGTGTGTGTGTGTGTGTGTGTGTGTGTGTGTGTGTGTGTGTGTGTGTGTGTGTGTGTGTGTGTGTGTGTGTGTGTGTGTGTGTGTGTGTGTGCCTTCGCCTGCACACACTTGCTCAGTTAGTGTGTACACTCCCTGCTGAGTCACTGAGTGAAGCAGTGTAATTATGCTTTCTCACAGAGGGCAGGAACTCACAGAAAATCAATGTGTCATTCAACTGACAGTGCAGAAAATTTGGCTGAATCCGTCTCTAACATGAGGGAACAAGTACATATTTTATGATCAGAGGCTCTTGTCTTATCAAGAGATTAATCAGAGTTCCCAGGAGCTTTCGACTTAAAACGGGCTGCAGCCAGATAGGACTGTTCTGTGTTTGCAATCCTTCACTTAATGGGAACTTCCATATAATCAGTAAGCTATTGTACAGTACAGAGTCATAGACTAGTAATAGGCACTGGTTCCCAAACTTCCCATATAAACAACATTTTGTATTTATTTTCAGTAATTGAAATAATCAACACTGAATGGGGAAAAGTTTCAAGAAATTAAAGAAGTGAGATCCATGTGGTTCATCCTGTGTAGATTGTCGACAGATACAGTGTATTTTTCGCTGTCTCTCTCTCTATCTTTATGTCTATCTATCTCTCTTTTATTTTTGGTGTATTTCCCACTTGAACATACAGTAGATTATGTCTGCATATTGGAACATTTTGAAAAACTACATCTAAAGGAACTGGAAACTTTTTGATACATGTTTCTGTTTAAGAGTTCTTTATTACTCACATGCTAAGTATGTTGCCTCAACCAAATTACATTGATCGATAATAAGGAATCTCATAAGTGGTTATAGAAACCACCCTTGGGAATAGCTATAAGCCACATGACACTACGTGTTTTCGGTTGAGTTTCTCACGAGCGGAGCTTGTGTCTGGTGATGAGATGAGATGTAGAGTTGGGGGAGGCACGCAATCTGATCTGCTTTTGAACTCCTTTTGATTGCTTTTGTGTGACGCTATAGTATGATCAAGTAGGGAACTATTTTACATAAAAATGTAGAATATGGAGATAAGAGGTTTCTGCCCGACTGCAACAAAGTACTGAAGTAGGCAAAGCCATTCAGTCTCTCAGCTCATCACTTTGATGTGGACAGTCCAGTTTTATAATGTTGTACCACAGTTTTTGTTCTGTTGCAAAATAGCAATTTTCGATTCGGCTCGTCCCAAATATTTGGTCTGAGCTAGTTTTAATGTTCAGAAATAAACTCAATGTTTTCTTTTATTTACTTTAGTTTAGTTTTGTTGCTTAGAGAGCGTTTTGTGTGGAGAGGTGTTGGCAGAGCCACTGAGCGCCTCTGACGTTGATGGAGTAGCAGGAAGGATGAGGCCAGGCCCAATGGCCTCATCTGGTCCCCTCGTGGAACGCACGGACGCACGCACGCATACACAAGCAGTCACCTATGCACCTCAACCTCTTCATACTGAATGCTCTCTCACATGGTACAGTACATGGAGCATTAGCCATGGACAGACACATTGCACACCTGGATCCTTGTCACGGGGTACAGTGTCCGTTTTTGAAACTCTAGCACACATCATGTCTCTAGAATGTCCTATTTTGGTTGGTTTGTTTCATCTGTTAGAGAGGTGCTTCTTGGGTTGAAACACAGGAGTTGTACTCTATTCAGCTAGGGAGAACAGTATCCATCTTCTAATAAATGTTAAATCTGGGATGTCAAAAGCCATATGTTTAACAAGGGTAAAAGTGGGTCCAGTGCAGGTGCTGAAAGAACAGTCAATCTTTTAGTCTCCTGTTATAGACTGTTAGACGAACTTCGAGGTCTTCTTTTTGTACTTTTCCTGTAGTAGTTTAATAAAAAGAAATGTTCTCTCTGTCTCTCACACCCAAGTGCACCCTACAGGGAATCAATCTTCTTTTAAATGGGTGGTGAGATCGGCTTCCTTTCTCTCTCTCACACACACACACACACACACACACACAGGCTGTCTGTCGCCAGCAGCCTCTTGATAGATTGCCTTTAAAGTGGCAGGAGTCGAGCTGTTGTCATTTACTTTAAAGCGCCCATGTTGATCAATGTGTTTGGAATAAACCATAGTTTACTCTCTTAAGTAGCTCTTTGTGATGGTTGAGATAGTTTTATTGAGGAAGCAGTGGTGATGATTAATCGATACGAGCGAAGTATTCATATATTAGCTATAACATATGTTCAGGCTCAACAGCATTTCATGTGACTTTGAATCGAGATGTGATTTCATAATCAGAGAGGCTCTAGTATCATGATGATTGCATTTGATGGGAACTGAGTCTACACTACCCAACAAGACCTCCACAGAGCAAAAAATATAAGATTATAATATAACAATAATAGCTTTCATATTTTATAACGGCCCTTAATTAAATACTACACACAAATAATTCTTTCTGGGTGTGGCTTGCCAAAAAAGTTATTGTTGGGGTATTAGCCAAGAAAATTTGAAATGCATCGTCTGCATTTAACCCTATCCTAACCTCGAATCCCAGGCTTACATTCTCAGAAAGAAAGCCTGAGGAAGGTTGAAATGCTAAGTGCATAGAAAGGGGTTGGGCCCCTGGCATAGCCTACATGCAGTCAGGATGTATGAACAATCGCAGGGAAACGTTTGTAAATCAATGGAGCATTCACAGCTTTCTAAATCAGTGGTGGAAAATAAATGTATACTTCCCTTATGCATCCATATTCAGGGGGGAACATTCGCCCAAAATAGCCGATCTATAAGCTCACAACGCGTTGCAACGCGAGTCGCGACACATAACACATAGTGATCTTGTAGATAGGCTATTTTAGGTGAAAAGATTTGGTGTAGATTGAAAAAGAACGCACCAAGTACAGTTCAAGTCAGTATAGAGGGTTTAAGTGGTTAAACTTAAGTGATAAATGATCAAAGTATTCTGCCGCACCCCTGGGCTTGGCACTTTGAAAAAGCCTGTTCTAGATGCTGTTTGACTTAAGGCTGTAAAACTCAACGCATTTGTTCTCAGAGCAGGTAAAAAAACGAAAACGTTTGACCTACAGTAGATGACATTATTAAGTGTAAAAAAGATAATAAAAAAAAAAATATGTGAATCTTTTTTTTTTCTTACATTTTCCAGCTATTAGAGTCCATTTCATTTAATTCACATAAAGATTTAAAAGCATGATGGAAAGATCAGCTCCTATTGAAGAAACTTGACAGACGGTTGAAAAAACTATTCTATAGAATAGGCGTGTGTAATTCAAGAAGTAAAGTCAGGGCTATGGCCTTATTATGTGGCATATCAATGTACAACTCTGGCCCCTTTGTCCTTTCTATCCTACTTCATTCACTGGTACTAGTTTGAGGATTAACAGGATTTCCAATTTCAGCATGGAGAGATTTCAAAGGCAGAATGAGAAATGTTGTGCGTTTCTTTTCCTGCCGAGGTCAAGTGATATTGGGCTTGTAAATATTGGTAGTTGCTGGTTGCATATTTTTGGGCTTATTTCCTGATGTTATTTAAACCCAGTGGTTCTTAAGACATTTTCACGTCAAGTACCGCCCAAATGAATATGTATTTATCCGCAGACCCCCCCATCTGAAAATATTTTGTGCCAGGGACCCCCGTACCTGGTTTGTGGTGTTAAAATGTTTCAAACTTTGGGAAAATAGCAGATCTACAAGCTCACAACGCGTCGCATCGCAACGCGTTGTGAGCTTGCAGATCGTCTATTTTCAAATATCCGATGCATATAGGTTTAAAGTGCTCATGTGGCCTATAGTTGCTTCTTTTGCACTTGTTTTCATAGCCCTTGTTGCTTATTTCTCTCACAAATGTGGCACACTCCTGAATACCAGAGGTACAGTAAACAGACGGTGCTGGAGACAGAGAGAGAGGGGACAATAATTTGTTACAGGTGGAGCATAGAATGTCTGGTTGTACTGTACGTTTACCACATTACCATAGCAGGCCGGCACTCTCTCAC
Source organism: Gymnoscopelus microlampas (assembly GCF_963454915.1). Classification (NCBI taxonomy): domain Eukaryota; kingdom Metazoa; phylum Chordata; class Actinopteri; order Myctophiformes; family Myctophidae; genus Gymnoscopelus; species Gymnoscopelus microlampas. The sequence continues at coordinate 8,653,795 of NC_139959.1, read as the reverse complement.
GGGAAGGTAATTCAAGGCCTCAAGGCTGAACGCATTGTTCAGCTCCCGACGTTGAAATGTGGACGGAGGGTCGGACAGCCGCGCTCTGTCGTCCTGAACTCAATCACTCAATCCTGTGAAATATGAGACTGATACACTCCACAGCCGCCTCGCTGGAATCTGAAATTCCATGAGGCCTAGTGTGTCATTCAGGGAACACCGTGCTTTGCACACACTTCCCTTTCTAATCCATCCACCCAATCCTTTCTCTGTCTTCTCCTCTGTCCGCTATCTCTCTGTCTGCAGCTGGCTTTTTTCCCCCCCTTCTTTGCGTATGTGACTTTGTAACTTTTTCTCCTTTCTGTGTGTGTGTGTGTGTGTGTGTGTGTGTGTGTGTGTGGTGCGTATGGTTCTTGTGCTGACCAATGCCTGAGCCAACGCGACCGCTGATTGCATAAAGAAAGCCGCGGTGGTGACAGCCGACGCCATGATGGTTTACTCTAGGGTTTGTGACCCTGTGTTTTGGGGTTTGATACCATGTGCCTGGGATTTGTTACTGTGTACTTTGTGGCTTTCGACTGTTTGGGTATTGCCTTCTAAAGAGTTAAGCGCTTTGAACCCGCTGGAAATTAACAATTCGATCCACAAATTCCTTACAAATAAGGCAGCGGCGGCTGGTTCATGATGTGCAAATGGGCAACGCACCCCCTAAGGGAAAGAGAGAGATTTTTTTGAGCTACGGGAAATGGATAGAGAAAATGCTGATTCTACCACCCGGTGTAACTCTAAAAGCAGTGACTGGCCATTGTATAGTGTTACACCAAAAGTGGTGTCTCAGTTCAAACCACCTAACCGAATGTCATAATCCAATCAGCGTCAATATTTCCGCGTAGGCCGGCCGTAGGCCCGCTCCTTTGGGGGCTATCAGTTCTAAAACTTGAAAAGCACCTATTGACCTTATTTAATAAGGCCAATTGTTGAATGCCAAACCTGTATTGAAATTCACTGGACCTGAAGCTAAACCCCGTCTTCAGCTCTCTTTCTCTCCTTCCTAAATCTTGTACGCCGGTGTCGTGCACCGAAAATAGACGATCTACAAGTAGATATTGCGTTGTGGATGTGAGCCGTTGCGAGCTTGTAGGTCTGCTATTTTCAGTGCATGCCATGGCACTGTCATATGACTGCGCATAAATTAAGCATGACAGCTCTCTTTCCTCCCCACCTCCCTCCTTTGTTCACGCTATAGCTGAGACACCTGTCCCCGGCATAGGAGCCGTGTTTCCTCAGGCAGTGCGTGAAAACATTAGTCTTCTCTTAATGAATTCCCTCCAGTCTCCATGCTTTGTAGATTATAATTAACATTTGGAAGGTGGGGGGTCGGCTTTCATTTATAGAGCACTTTCTCATACCTGGCTCTATTCGCATTCGGTCGAAGCATGCTAAGTCTTAACAGTGTATAAATCGGGCCTGTCAGTATGTTGGCGTAAGTTTGAAGAGAGTTTGAGGAAGGTATTTTGTTTCCGTGCTCGCATCATTATGCCGTTTATTTTTTTAGTGTCTTAATGCAATTCATGATATTCTGTACAGCAAGTGCTGTATACTGCATGTCAGCAGTACAGGTGCTGCTGTTGACTGAGCTTGTTACCTAGATATTTACATTTTTGTAGACATATACCTTTAATACATATCTGAATCTAATTCATGGTTTCTAAAACTGACAAAAATGTTGTTCCTTGCGTTGGAAAATAATATAGTCACATGGAGAGGGATTTTGGGTCCCCAGCCATAGCTTAAAATACCAAGCATCGCGTTAGTTCATGCAGGAGTCATAATATTGGCCTCAGCTGTCAGTCTGCTGATTGCTTTCAATCTGTTTAAATACGGCTCCCTCCTACACTGGATCTCTGCTGTTCAATTGCTGCCACGCGTTGCTGCTGCTGTTGGCAAAGCTCGCCTCCACCACCCCAGCCTCCACCTTATAGTTCAGACTATTGCATTACTCAAAATTTGACAGTGAATGTTAAACTGAAATTAATGTGTGCATGGCTCTAACGTAAACTGAAATTCAATGTTTACATGGCTCTAAAGTAAACTGAAATTCAATGTTTGCATGGCTCTAAACTCAATTAAATGTTCTATGGCTTAAAGTTAAATGGTTAAATATACTTATGACGGTTCCTCTCCCCCCTTGTTTTGACAGCACAGTGTAAGTCAGAATAATAATAGCTTCTATTCTCTCATGCTCACACTTCCACGTGTGCATGTGTTCATGCATAACTTTGTACTGTCTGTATGTATTCTGCTGACTGTATTTTATTCATGCATTGCTCATGTGTAATTTAGCTTTCGTTGCTGTCGGCAGATTGCAATGCTTTGAATGTTCTAATGTGTCCCATAACCATTCATTCATCATAGATACTTAGAACTTCATAGTCATTTTTACTCTAGTGGCTGTCTGAAATGGGATCTCTCTGAAGGACTTTTAACTATGCAGGTGCTGTCTGTCTGTCTGTGTTTACCCTTTCCCTTTAGTCAGCTATTTTCACTTTATGTGTCGGTTTTAATGATAGGCTTACGTTTTAAGGTAGGAACTGTTAAGTGCAGGCTATAGCAGGTTAGCAATGCAGCACACTTTCGTCTGTATAATAATTGAAGACATGTCTGGAACTTGTGCAAGTTCTATGATAGGCTATATTATGTTTAATGTTCATATTTGTCTCTCAACCCTTCAGGGGACAGAGATTCAAGGAGTCTACAGTTGACTTCCTCAGTACTAAATCGGTCCCCTTTTTTTAATGTAATGTGTGGTAAATCATCTATTTCCCATAAAGTTGAACACAATTAAAATGGTATTTAATCACACACCAGTTGTGGTAGACATGGGGCACAATCAATCAGACACAAAATCAGGAAAATGTTTCTTTGATCACCCTCAGAAGGGAGTGAGCACATTGCAACAGAACGCCCGTCTTGTCTGTCATGTCCTATCTGAGATCAAACTAATGCACGAGCAGCCGTCTCCCTTTTTAAAGCCCACTTTGTTAAGTATCTCTCTGCCTCTTTATTTTTTTGCCTTAGTGGATAACATTTCTGCTTTCAGCATCAGTATGTACTGTAGTCAAGTTGCACCAAGGTGGCCACTATGAAGCCTGAGGTTTCACTGGCTGTGCTTTGACATGTAAGAGGTCAGGAGGTCACCCCCTGTCTGCAATCCCCCGTCTGAGGGGTCAGGGTCAAACAACACCTCGACTTGAGAGGTCGGGGTCAAACAACACCTCCTCGGTTTCCTGTTTAGCTAAACAATTATGGATCTCTTTCTGCATCCGTTCTGCAATTTCTGTTTATTAGGTGTTCAAGCCCATGGGGCTAGTATTGTTTTTGTGCTGATTTTTCTCCTTCAGTCACGCTTTTGCAAACTCTAATGACATGGTGGTAATCGATAGAGACTTTCGTCGAGGTTTTCACCAATGATTGGACGTTGTGTGCATTACTTGCACAACAAATACGTCCCCAAATTGCCTTATAGGGGCGATAATGCTGTAATTAAACATCCATCTACTCTCTCTCTGGTCACGTTGGTGTGGGACCGCCTTGTGCTCGATGCCCGATGTTGGTGCTTCCCACAGCATCGGTTTGCTGGCTGTGAGTGTGGGAACTCACCGTGTCTGTGGCAAAAACCGGCCAAACTGGCCAGCCTCATTCCCCTGGATGATATCTTCTCGCTCACCCATGGTAACGTCCCATACAGATTCTTGCGGGTCTGGCTGCTTTTCAGTACTGCATGCAGGCAGCATTCTGGTATTGCACCCATCCAGGGATTTCTGCAGGGTAGGCTTCAGGGTCCAGCATTCACAGCCATTATGTAGGAAAACAGACTCTGCCGTTGTAGAAAATGAGCTGAGGTATGGTATGTTGGCGGAGGTTAATTGGACTCTCAAACACTCGGCCGTTCAGAGCCCTCCATGCAAGCACCTTCCTCACTTGTTAACCCAGGAGAATTCTATAATCAGTATGGCAGAACAGTAGGCTGTGTGATGTATACCTGAAACTTTAGTACGTATATACTCAAAAGTACATGAAATGCAGAAGATTCTTCAGGGTAATATTAATGTGTACACAATGTGTATGCAATTATGTACACTATATGCTGGTATAAATATCCCACATGTAATGCGGTAGTGACAACAACAACAACATAATCTAGCAATGGTGGACTGAGACCAAACCGCTTTTGGCTCTGTGTTGTTTAGAGGCCCTTCGATGGGTGTGACATAGTTGCGTCATGATCCAAGGAATACAGAGCAACATTTTGTTTTGATTGTACAACCTACGGTTCAAGAGTCAGGGGCCGTGTCCACCAAGAGATACTTCTTTTTCCCTGAGTGCAGCATATGGTTTTAATTGTTTACAATGGGAGTGCCGTGTTTTTGGAAGCCCAGCAGCGTGACAAGGCGGTGAACGTCTATTTTGCGCTGCAAGTTCATGTGTGACGTTTATATCAGGGCCCCCAGAGTTGAAATATTTGAAGCGTTTATTTTTGCAGAGCGCCTTGCGTTTTCAGGTGGGATAAAAAGCTTTGGTGGACACACAACCTTATAGGCCAAAATGTAAAGTGGCCTGGTACAGCGCTACCATGGCGCCAATTTGAAAAAAAGGAGTGTCTTCCTTGGACTACTGGGAGTGTGCATGTACATTTTGACGTCGATCGGTCCAGTGGATTGTGAGACTAGCCGTGCACATAGATAGACACACACACGGACAGGGGCAAAATCATAATCTCCGCCGCCTGCATGGCCTGTCTGCCAGGTGGAGATAATAAACATTTAACTGCTATATGCAATGATGAAACCAGAACATTTATGTGTATTACCTCTGCTGGCCACCAGAGAGGGCTTTTTTTGAGTGGCGCCGAAGGCAACCACTCCTATACGTGGCTTTGTCCGTGTGTCCGTATGTATGTATGTATGTATGTATGTATGTCTGTCCACAAACATTGATGACAACATCAATACGGGGGTCAATACGGGGCTCATCAAAGGCACCACTCACTTCACACAGGGTGTGATTTTTTTTTTTACCGTGTGGTTCGAGACCATTCCGTATTTATTTATTTTCTCCCCCTGAAGTTGATGACTAAACATTCTATTACAAAACATCTTCAGCCACACTGTATTTTGATGCTCAGTCTCAATGGAAGTGTCCTATAGGCCTACATTGTGGTTGTGTATTCATTTCTACCTCCTTCTCACTCCCTCCTCGTCTGTGTGTAACCTCATCATGAGGACTCCTTCTCACTCCCTCCTCCACTGTGTGTAACTTCATCATGAGGACAAAGCTGACTTGAGTGTTTTTTCTTTCTTTTTTTTTAGGGGATTCATTAAGTTTAATAATAAATCACGTAGTCTCTAGAAAGTCAGCCATATGATCCATGATGGCTCTCTTATAGAAACATTAAAGAAGAGGTCATTGCTTTGCCGTTTGCCTTACTCATCATTAGGGCTGTCACGATTTCAAATTGAAGTTGACGATTAATTGTCACACAAATAAGTGTGATTAGCGATTTAATTATGTTTTTGGCATTGAACATTGGAACATAATGAATACAGTTTTAATTTCCGTTTGGGTTTTTAGGCTTCATAATCACAAATTGCACAGGGCAGATATGACAAATAACTAAAATAAACAAAGACTGACACTTTTAATAATTTAGTACTTTCAAAACAATCGTAAAACAATTGCGGAAATGGCTGATCTACTTTCTCAGCTATTTCTGCTGTTTTTGGAAAATGTTTGAAAATGTATGAAAATGTTTTCAACATGCAAACGATTATTGACACGTTGTGAGCTGGTAGATCTGCTATTTTCAAAGAACTTTTGGAAACTTGTGAAATGGGACATTCTGCATAATGTGTACTTTCACTTTTGGCACTTTAAGTATATTTTGGTCCCGATACTTTTGTACTTTTACTCAAGTACAGTACATTTTGAATACCAGACTTTTACTTGTAACAGAGTATTTCTACATTGTGGTACTGATAGATTTAGTAAAAAATGTGAGTACCTCTTCCACCACTGTACATAGACCCTCTCATAGATGGCCAGTCTCTTGCAGAGACAGACTGTAAAAAAAAAAAAAAAACTCATGTCATGCCACCGACATGCATTATTCCCAGTTCCCACTCTGATTTGCCACTCTGCCGCCATCCACACTGTAATCACACAATATGTTGATGACATGGGACGTGTTTTACCTTTCATTATAAGGAACGATCAGACTCCAGACTCGTACTCTTGGCATTTTGGCAACCCCTGAATTTGGGGTTTCAAAACATCCTGTTTTCCTGTTCTGTATCATTTGTCCTTCACCTTTTTTACTGTATCATGCATACATTTTATAGTTGAGTCATTTGGTACAACTACTCAACTACTCAAGTGACATTTTTATTTCAGTCACGTTTCTTTGAGCTCACTGGGAAGAAAAGAAAGAAAACAGACAGACAGACAGACAGACAGACACATAGAGTACATAAACACTGTTATTTACTGTTACATCTATACATATGGCTGAACTAGAGAAATGCGCTCCTGAGCACAGCTCTCTGCCAGGACGGGTTGCCTACCCAGGTCTAGCAGTGCCGGAGATTAGCTGTTCACAAACACATAGACGGACGGACGGTCTGTCTGTTTGTCTGTCTGTCTAATCACTAAAATAACAAAACTATGCATAATGTAACTACCTGCTTGATAAATTGATAGCATTTCTTTTGCATATTTTTAAGTTGTCCTGCATTACGTCATTTTCTAAATGCTAATTAGACTGGCTTGCTAGAGAGAGGCAAGTGATAATGAAATTACAATGAAAACGTTTCATATAATTAACACCAGCCGAAAAAAAGTCTGCTGGTGTTACACTGTGTGTGTGTGTGTGTGTGTGTGTGTGTGTGTGTGAGAGAGAGAGTGTGAGATGGTGTGAGAGAGAGATGAAGCACGTCTCCCGACAGTCATTTCCGATGAATCATCGCTAATGAGAACAAGACGCTGTGAATGGTACATTTAATCACATCATAATGCTGTTTGCAAAATGATGCATAGTGCATACTGCTATTTCCAGAATACGCTCTTCAATGACAAACGTTCTAAACTGAGCATGATTGGCTTGTTTCATTTATCACATTTCATGCTTCATCAAAGTCTTATTGAGAGCATTCAATGAGACGAGCTTGACAGGAATAGCTGTGATGGATAATCCCACACTGTCCGTAGTTATAAGTGGATCTTCAAGGAGAGTATTCCAGACTTTTAAGATGGCCGCCAGTGAGGTATGGCTTTCCAGATTGCTTGGCGCGGCACGGGGTCTGCTGGTACATTGATAAACAAGCTTTAAATAGGACCATAATAAAGTACCCTGACATAGCAACAGTAGGCGTTTTCTGTCAAAAGGGCTTTTGAGTTCGACCTGAACATGTTGACGCACTGATATAGCCAAGCACTCCCCACTCAAACAAACACATGCAAAGTTGCACACGTGCACATTTTGCACACTGTGTATATGCTACAGTATGATTGGAAAAAGGTGCACTTGTTTTTCAGCACCGACGGAGGCGTGCCGTCTGAAGGAGACTTG
>NC_139959.1:8546192-8643692 GCF_963454915.1 Gymnoscopelus microlampas | reverse complement strand
AACCCTGTGTCAGGGCTCACCCACCTGCGGCTGAAGGTGTTATATTATTAGACAACTGGGGTTACCGAAGTAACCTCAAGTTCTCTTTCAAATATTTGTTTTGTGTCTCTTTTTGGCAGTGGTTCTCAAAGTAGGGTCCAGGGACACTCAGGGATCCTTGAGGGGGTTCCAAATGGACCTGTGCAGGTCTGGAACTCTGAGAGTGTGCAAATGGAACCGAATGGGTTTTATTTGCACACTCTCAGAGTTATGAAATTTAAAGGTTTGAGAGCCAGTGCTCTTTATAGGGACATACTAATTCACGTATTGCCAGACAAGCTTATCTGGAAGACTGACCCAAGAGGCCCAGCTCTTAATGAGAGATCCATTCATAAAATCCTGCAAACAATTAAAGGCAAAGCCCATCTTGGTGGAGTATATCACCCATGAAAAGAGTCCAAGATGTAGCCCAGCCATTCCTCTAGTGCAGGGGTGTTTCAACCTGTTTTCATGTGTCTTTTGAAGAAGATTGCCTAGCAAGCATTTAATTTCTGATCAGTATTAATGTATAGTACATACTGTAGACAACTCTACAAGAATGAGAGTTTTTTTTTTTTAAGAGAGGAACAAGGTAACCCTTAATACTGCTACCATACCATTGCTACTTCAGAATGATCTTGTGCACACTGTGTGAGGATACACTCCAAGTGCAGTAGTGCACAGAGAGTGCATTATTGTCACTGACACGCTTCGGCAAAAAAAAAAAATACCCGAAGTAACACCTTCATATCCACTTGATCCAGAGGCTCAAATGGCAGTTGGGAAAGTGCCTCTAGTATTATGGATAAATCCCATAATGGGACGAGATGCTTAGACACTGGGCGGGAAGGTGACATGTTCCTTTCATAAAAAAAAAACAAAAAAACATAAGGGGGCGTTGACCCACAGTCACGTCTGTAAACTTTACTTACATTTACTTTTATGTGTTTATTTGGGCAGGGCAATGCACATTAATGCACATCAATACTTGAACGTGAATTCAATCAGCTGATCATGATTCATGATCTCTCAAACCCTTACATGCCAGCCAGGCTGATTAATGCTTAATGGTGGAAAGGGCTCTACCTTTAATCTAACAGCTCTTGTAGGAAGAACTACTCCACAACTGAAGCTCACACAATGAGATAATCTGTGACCATTCCTCATACACACACACACACACGCCATTTTACATTCATAAAGTGTCCTGGTAGACATGGGCTCTCTTACACTTTGAATAGCACTGGCAGTGACATTTGGAAGCCGCGCAGCATTCAAATTAGACCTCTCATGGGCCAAGCCCATAGAGCAAGGCGTTCCAGATGAAGATGAAATTCTGTATATCTATATAAGCGCAAGCCTGAGAGAGCAACCCTCGGTGCATGGGAGAAGCCACGGATGGCCGTAGTAGAGAAAGATAATTATTTCCGCCATTGAATAGCTGCTCGCTCACCTTGGGGCTATCGGTAACGATCCCTCCTCCTGTACTTCCATTAGTGTGCAGGGAGCAATCGGGGTCAGCAGAGGGAATGCACATAGCAGGACATGAGTATATATATCTCAGTGACAGCCTTGGAAATGAACACTGCTCCAAATTGTCCATTTGTGAGCCGACATGAACACCAACAAACGGAGGCAGGTTGCACTGGACAGAGAAATGTTGCTATTATACACCATAAAAGTTGTATTGATTGTCTGTTGTGACTAATACATGATGGCCTTTTAAAAGAAGCAGAGGATGCTTCAAAGCTCCAAATAGGTTATATGTGCTGCCAGGGAGCCGCCCATATAATAGGGGCAGGGGCTCTATATCAGTGGTTCTCAAAGGTCCCCAGCAAAATGTGTTACGTTGGCTATTTAAAAATTGTAGATATACAAGCTCACAGTGCATCACTCTGTGCCACGCTGCGAGCTTGTGTCACATCTGCTATTTTTGAGCATTTTAGAAAAATCTTGAAAGAGTTTGGATTTTTTAGATTTTTTTTAACATAAATCTTCTCTTCTGGGGTTCCCTGACACAACCTTTTCAGATGGGGGGTCAAATACATACTAATTTGGGGGTCCTTGACATGAAAAAGTTTGAGAAGCACTGCTCTACATGGGTGATTTCACAGCCCCTCGAGACTTGCATCGTACTGTAGGTCACCGCCACCTTTCTGGATGCAATTTGTCCCATCAGTACTCTTTCTGGAAGGAACTGGGGGTCCATGACGCAGTGCTGCTGTGACACATTCTGCATTCTCTCTGACACAAACGGCAAAAGCGGTGCACTCCAGCTCTTACCGAGTGACGTCACTCGCCGTTGGGATTCCCTCATGTACCATATCTGCCTGGTGGAATCCCCACTAGCGCTGATGACGTGGTCTGACCCAACAAACGGAGGCAGTTTGCACTGGACAGCAGGGAATTGTCTTCATTCTGTCTGTGGCGATACAGGCTCTGAATAACACGAAATTCAGGTGACCTGAATGGGTTTCAGCACTTTTTTTTATTTTTTATTATTCATGGTAAATCCCAGTGTGCTCTGTTGCTGCTGCTGCTAATAGGCTCGTTAGCAGGAGCCAATAGGCTCTATGCACAGCAGCCATATTGGACAGAAATTGGGCCTCCTCCTTACATGATTCTAATGAAGGCTCTGTTCCATTTAGTGTAGCACAGTGGTTCTCAAACTTTTCCCCGTGGCATAACTAAAGAGTGTGCAATAACTGAGTGTGCAAATGGAACCTTACAGGGCCCATTTGGTTCCATTTGTACACTCTCAGTTACACAACTGTAAGGGGCCATTTGGAACCCCCTCAATGAGCCATGAGGGTCCCTGGAGCTTGTTGCACCACCCCACACTAAGTTAAAACTTAGCCTAGATATAGCTTTAAAAGCCATTTAAGCTATAACTAGGCTAAGTTTGAACTTAGTGTGGGGTGGTGCAACTGGCTCTTGGACCCCACTTTGAGACCCACTGGTGTAGCAGAGTGTTTCCAGTGAGCCAACATGGCACAATATCAGCACCCTGACTCTGTTTGACCAGAATGGAACACAACCTTAATTAGCATCATTGGTAACATCTGCGAAGGAAGTAAGGAATAGGCCCATCCCCCCCCCCCCCCCCCCCCCCCCCCAATATGGCTGCTGTGCATAGAGCCTATTGTATATGTAGTTGGCATGTAGTGGGCAATGTGAATGCCCTGATTTCTCAACAGGACAAATTGCTACTGCACACTTGACGTACAGTACACCCGGACAGGGAGAGACAAAGGGAAGGGTCATGTATCAATATGGTCCTTCAAGTATATTTGAGTCGGTCGCCTGGGTGCACTAACCATAATAAGGATGTGTTCATGGCCCATTTTGATGCGACGCGGCCCCTTCATATCTCCAGCCTCTGAAAGGAGGCTTAATGGATAAGCTGTCACCATGGGAAGTGTGTTACTTGGCACCCTCTTGCAGTGAAATCAGGTTTTATAACCCTGGTTGAGCTGTGCACACACACACCAGCAGCCTATTTGACAGCATCTATCTGCTTTATCACCCCAGAGCTTATTGCCCTGGTGGCAATAGAGGTAGGGAATATGTTTTGTTCCACACATTAATTAATTAACACATTTTATTTAGCGTCAAAGTGTTCAACATACTGTATGAACAAACTGAACATTGTCTCTTAGTGTCGTCAGCGGGCTGTTTTTCTTTCTTTTTCCTTTTTCTTTTGGCTTTTTTCTGCCTTTATTGATAGGAGTAGACTGACAGGAAATTTGGAGAGAGATGGGGGGGTGACACGCAGCAAAGGTCGTCGGGATTGGGAGTCGACCCCGCAACGCGCTGTCAGGCTGGATTACCAGCCTAGGTGCCCAGACGGTTACGCCAACCGTCCCGGCCAGCGGGCTGTTTTCTGTCGGTCACTTAGGTCACTTGCACGCTGTGTGGAAAGGCCAGAACTGGTCCCTCTCAAGTTCTCACCAGGCTCGGTAACAGAGTGGCACTCAGTAACAGAGCAGTGAGGGAACTCTGGGTTGGGGTGGGTGGTTGGCCCATGCGCCTCTCGGTGGCCCACGTCTTCCGCCTATCCCTCTGCTTGCCTGGTCTGGTTGGACTGGTGGACCACCCTGAAGGCTTCTTCCTGGGCCATGAACCTTATGGGTTCTATATACACGAATCCACGGAGCGCTGCCCTGTAGGTGGCGCCGCCATTGCTGCGGTGTCAGTCAGCTGCTGCTGCGGTTCTGTCCGTCTGTTGACGTTAGCAGAGCAGCCATAAACTAGCCTACTGGCACCTAACGTAGGTGGTTCGTCCCGATTTTCTGTACATCTTTGTAAAGTTAGTGTTAGTGAAGGTTGGAAAAAAGCAGGTAAAAGAGTAACGTGAGCAGTCAGTGACTGCCGCTGACTGACTCCGTAGCAGCAGCTGATTGAGTCTGACACCGCAGCAATGGTTGCCTACAGGGCAGCGCTCCGTGAATTTGTGTATACATGCTTGATTGGTATGGAGTGGCCGTCTGGGACACTGGCCGCTAAGGGCTCTTGAATATCACCTTGCTGGCAAGGGCACAATGATATTGCAGAGTCTGACATTAACGGGTGCCTGATTGCCCGGGGCAAGTAAAAAAAAGAAAGAAAAACACCACAAAAACTGTAGGCAAGTGAAGCCTGTCTTGACCTGCCTGCCTGAACCAATTGAACCAATTTGTTTTCAATCTCGATTTCTTCATCAGTTGCGGGCTGCCGCTCTCTGCCTTTTCTGAACCTCTCAGTCTGAGTAGGGCTCCAGAGTAGACTGCCACTAAAAGTGTCTGTTAAAGGAGTAGTTCACCCAAAAAATGACTTATTTTCTATCAATTGCACACCCCATGAAGCCTTGAATCCATGGATTTATTTGTATTTTTGTCGCATTTCTAAGCTAATAATTTGATTCCTGTCTCCTACCGGCTAATGTATCCGGTAGGAGACACAAAGTAGATTATTTGTGTGTCCTACCGGAAATACACACGGGCATCAAATTATTGGCTTAGGAATGCGACAAAAAACAAAATAGATCCATGTATTCAAGGCTTCATGGGGTGTGCAATTGATAGAAAATAAATCATGTTTGGGGTGAACTCCTCCTTTAACATTTCACCTGTTAGCATTGGTGTGAGTGCATGCATAATGACCTTTAGGTTTGTCTCTCCCTGTTGCATGATGTTCATCATCAGTGCATGTTTATTGCTATTTTTGCTACTTTTGTGACTAACAGTGTTGGACATATGGGGTTTCCACCCAACAGAGACGATCTATTGCAAAGTGCATCCGAGTACAAGCATATGTGCTGTCTGTGTGTGGATACCGGCCTGATTCTCTGTAGCATCTCTGATCCATCGCTCTGCATCAGCATTCCTCCACCACCTCCATCAATTAAATCCTCATAGCAGCAGTCCTTGCTCCTCCTTGGAAAAGTTTATTACAGTTTGGCATCGGCCTGAAGTAATAACACACACACTAAAAGGGTATACAGGGGTCAAAGTCTGACTGTTAGGATAGTGTTCCAAACGTCTTATGGTCATACTTATGTAATTTATTATGTGATTCTCATAATTATTGTAATTAATTATTTTAAAAGGGCGCACCAGTTGTTGGTTAACCAAAGATTTGTGCAAAGCACGTAGAGGAAGTATTTTTTTAAAGTGTAGTTACTTGGGCTTGCTTCCAATTTCTTTATATTATTGTTTAAACCAGTTCTCAAACATTTGCATGTCAAGGACGACCACATTTAATGTATTTCTTCGCATACCCCATTTGAATTATTTTTTTTCAAATATATTCCAAATATTTCACTTCAAGGGCTTTTTGAAAATAGCAGAGGTACAAGCTCACAACGCATCGCATCGTGACATGTTGTGAGCTTGTAGATCGGCTATTTTCAAAGGTACTGTATACTGGTTTAAAGTGCTCATGTAGCCTAGTAGCTTCTTTTGGGCTTGTTATCACAAACCTGGCTGCTTATTTCTCTTACAACATCCAGCAGTGCCTGCCATCAGTCCATTAAGTGGCAACCCAGCGATAAGGTTGATTGGCCGTGAGTGACTGCGGCCTAACTGGTGTGTGTGATGGATGCTGAGTCACTCTGAGTCACTCCTAACCGCTTAAACCCTCTATTCTAATAGTGAAACGGTCTGCTATTGTTTCCAATGTTGCCATGTCCGCTTATTATAAGGGATTTTGGCCTTTTCCTCCCTGTAAATTCGGATTTAAATATTGGTAGTTGTGAGTTTTTTTTGGGCTTGTTTCTAAAGTGTAGTTGCTTATTTTGGGCTTGCTTCCAAATTATTTAAACCAGTGGTTCTCAAATATTTTCATGTCATTTGTCCACTGACCCCCATCTGAAAATATTCCACATTTTATTTCAAGATTTTTTGAAAATAGCAGATCTTCAAGGTGCGACGCGTTGTGAGCTTGTAGATCGGCTATTTTCAAATAGCTCATGTATACAGTATATAGGTTTAAAGTGCTCATGTGGCCACTTCGCTTCTTCTGGGCTTGTTTTCCTAGACCTGGCTGCTTTTTTCTCTCACAAAATCTGGCAACACTGGTTGTTTCCTTCTACACCGACTCTCTTCGGCAGAAATAGCAATAGACCTATAACTTTGTGACTTGTGTGAGCATTGTAGATCGGCTACTTCTGGCTAATGTTCCGCCAGAATAGGGTGGCGTTTGGGTTCAAGTAGTTTAATGTGCATTCTGTTTCAGCCAGAGAGATTTCTCACTCCAGTGCAAAAGAGAACGGTCCATTAAGACAGTGAGTTATGATGGAGAGACGGAACGATTAATGATTCAAGAGGCGCCTGCCTCCGAGGCTGGAGCACGGCCTTATTGACAGTAAAAAATGTTATTGTCCTATGTAATTGTGTTACTTCTGTACCATCTACCGGTGCACACTGCAGGCTAAGAGGTTTTCCTTTCAGTTTCACTAATTGGGGCTTCAATGGCTTACATTTCATTGGCTTGAAGATAGTGAACATGTCGCATAATTACACCAATAAAAGTATATTTGCGGTGACAGTGAGTTTATTATGGGATTTGTATTTGGTGTTATTTGACTTTGTGCCGCCATGCAAGGGATTTGCACTGTATTTGTTTCATTTTTACTTTAACTTTTTTCATTTGATCCCCAATTTCGTCGTCTTTGTCACTGCTATACCGTTGGTCTGGGGGGGGGGCATACGTTAGTCCGACAGACCATTACTCTGACTACGTGGCATAGAGTAGACAGACATCCACATGTCTCCTCCAATACACATGGAGTCAGTTGCACTTGAGGAGTTTCACCAGTAGGGCGTGTGTCGCGGGTTCGAGTCCCGATCCCGACGGCCTTTGCTGCGGGTCACTCCCCATCTCTCTCCCCATTACTCCCCCCATTTCCTATCTGTCTATACTGTCCTATCAGTAAAGGCATAAAAAAACAAAAAATAAATCTTACAAAAAAAAGAAATAAACAAATCTTGTATAGGGGTCCCTGGTACAAAATATTTTCAGATCCTTGACATGAAAATGTTTGATAACCACTGGTTTAAACAACAAGGAAGCCAGCCCAAATAAGCAACTACACTTTAGAAACCAGCCCCCCCCAAAAAACACCAATATTTACAAGCGACATTACAGAAAAACAAGTCGCTTATAATAAGCAGACTTGGAAACACTGGTCTCCGTGCCCTGCATCGCTAATGTACTCTTTTGATTTTTTTTTCCTATACCACTGTTATTCGTTACTGAACTCCTCGCTCATCCTGTCTCCTCAGGGGCTTTCTACTCGTACACGCAGGGGCTGGCAGCTGACGAGCTAGACGTGACGGTAGATGTGAAGCTGTACAGTCACCGATGGAAGAGATGGCTGTCCCCAGAACCACGCAACATGGACAGTAACCGGGCCAGCCCGGACCCGGACCAGGAACCGGACCAGGACCCAGAGGACCTGGAGGAACCGGAGGGCTTCCCAGGTCTGCTCTCTGCTGAGGACACACAGGACAACAGCTCCCAGATAGAGGTAGCCTATGGCTTTGATTCCAGTGTTGGAAGATTTTGTTTGGGGGGTCCCTGGCGCAAAATATTTTCAGATGAAAGGGTCTGCGGACAAATACATATTAATCTGGGGGTCCTTGAAAATGTTTGAGAAGCACTGGTTTAAACAGCATTAGGAAACAAGCCTAGTACAGCAACACAATCAATAAACTCCAATCCCCATTTAAATCCTGAGTCGTACCTAAAATACTAACACGGATCCTTGCCACTATAAATCTCTGTGTTTAGTAATTAACAAGAGGTCCAGGGGGGACGTTTTAGGATAAATATTTCATATCAAATTAAGCCAACCCCCCCAGGTGTTCTTCCACCTACGGTAAGAGACTGGTTCCTGTTAAGCCGACCTCAGACAGAGCAGAAGAGGAAATGAACTCAGACCCCCCCACCCCCACACACACACACACACACACACACACACACACACACACACACACACACACACACACACACACACACACACACACACACACACACACACACACACACATACACACGCGCGCACAATTCAGCGGGGATGATGGATCTCCGGGAAATTAATCACTGGGCTCTGTCTGTGTGTGTGTGTGTGTGTGTGTGTGTGCGTGTGTGTCTGTGTGTGCACGTGTGTGTGTATGTGGCAATGTATGTGGCATGTAAATGAAAGGCAAAGCCCATGTCCCTTGTTCTGGTGCCTGGCCGGGCGCACCGCACCGCGGCGAGGAGTTTTGTCATAATGATGGCGGCTCCCTGGGCCTCAGACAGCTCGTTAAGTCTCCCCGTGCCTTCTAATCATCTCAGGTTCAACAGCCCAGCATCGCTCAGCATGGGAGGGGAGGGGAGCTTTGATCGTCAGCTGTAAAACAGGCACTCGCAACGCGCACAAGTGTGCAAGTCCTCTTACAAACACACACACATACACAGGCACAAACTGACCCAAACATTGTACCCACACACACAAACATGTGCAAGCACCCCCACAGCATGACACACACACAAACACACACAAACACGCACGCACGCACGCACGCACGCACGCACGCACGCACGCACGCACACACACACACACACACACACACACACACACACACACACACACACACACACACACGTACACGTACACGTACACCATCATAAACACAATAAACAAGACCTCTCCCTGGTTGTTTTCCTCCTTTTGGGCTCATTTGCTGTTGCAGAACGGAAGAGGTGGTCTGCAGCACAAACAAGCTGTCATTGCTCCTGTCATTATCTACCCCTCCCCCACCCCCCACAAATACACACAAACAACCTCATACCCCTCTAGCCAACGTTCTTTTACCTTTTTGTTGACAAGAAAAAGGCTTTCATATTGAGAAGGTGGTAACGGTAAACAGGAGAGACGATGACTCCATCCCCTGCAGCATGTAAGCTATGACGGTACTGTTGAATGATGATGGAGGGATAATGGGGAACGAGATAGGAGGAATGAGTGTCCACTATGGATGATCATTATTTGGCATTTTTGTGCTTTATTTCAGGTAGGTCAGTGCATTGGTTCTCAAACATTTCCTGGTTAAGGACCCTCAAATTGATTTGCATTTGGCCGCTGACCCCCATTTGAAAAGTTGTTGTGCCAGGGACCCCCATACAAGATTTGTGTTGTTAAAATTTTTTCATAGCTGATGTATATAGGGTTAAAGAGGTTAAACTGATTTTCATGCTATATTAACACATTTTGCTGGGAACCCTTGAGGTCCCTGGACTCCACTTTGAGAACCACTGGTGTAGAGAAAGAGGAAACCAAGGGCAGAGAGAGAGAGGAGAGACGTGATGTGAGGTCGGATTCAAATTCTGGTCCTTGAGCTGACAAGAAGCATATAGGCTGTGAACTAACTGTCTGGGACACTATAGGCTCAGCCAGTTAGGCACCATCGCTGCTTAAAATGCCAGTGTGTCATCTCTGAACCATTTGAACTTGAACTACAGCACCATTGCAACTCCCATAAATCAGCCCACCACTTCAAAACAACACTCACCGTGACCTTTCTCCGGTCTTGCGGCCCTTCTTTTTTTTTTTGCTTCAAGGGGAGACAGTGTTTGGGTTAGCTGGTGCCTTAACACAAGTGTTGGCAACAATACTTTTCCCCACACCTCCGCCATGCAGGTTCCAAACAGTGGCCATGATGACGCAGACTCTCAGACGCCAGCCCTTGACTCGCCGTGAGTCACGGTGCCTATCTTAGTTTGACCCAAATGAAAACAACCTGCCACTATAGTCTGTGAGGTCAGCAAGGTGTCCTCAGGTAAACCGACAGAATAATAGTCCTCCCACGAGGACAAAGACGGAGGGGAAAGAGCTGGTATGCCCTGGATGTAAGCGAGGTTTCATAACCATTTGTTACTGCAACCGCAGGCAAGCCTGGACATGCCACAAACTAAGTGACTTGTGACAGTGATCTATTCTCTGGTGTTGTTTTGTTGTTTGCTGTCTGCTGAAGAGTTGATTTCTGCATGTGGTTCTTGATGCCTGTCTGGTTGTGTCATTTCCAAAGTCCAAATTCTTTATCGGAGGCATTAGACTGAGACAGTCATTGGACAATAGGCACGCGATAAGATGTGATATGCACACTCATACATACAAACATACTACTACTGCCTTGTAGTTGTCAAATAATTTCGATTATAACTCAGTTTCACACCTTGCTGTGTGAACCATGTACTTACTTCATGCATAAGATCCTCGCATCAGACCGTTTAGAAATATATTACTCGTCGTGTTTCTTCGGAAATTGATGGTGTACATTTGGCAGTGTATAATAAATCAGAGTGAACAAACATGTTTACACCTGGCTCTTCACATAATTCATTCATTTGTCATGTCACAGGATGTCCAGGTGCTTTCTCATACGGCCATATAAAAGTCAGTTTGGTGATATACAGTACAGTAACACTGTGTGTGTGTGTGTGTGTGTGTGTGTGTGTGTGTGTGTGTGTGTGTGTGTGTGTGTGTGTGTGTGTGTGTGTGTGTGTGTGTGTGTGTGTGCGTGTGCGTGTGTGTGTGCGCGTGCGCGTGTGTATGTTTTGGGACCACATATTTATTCCACAATGACTGTTGTTAGTGTATAGCTTGCCTTGATGTATGGCATTATGGGTGTGGTTTGTAGTTAAGTGTTGTTATTTGATATGTTCAGCTGTACTCAGGTTCTTACTACTAGTGATGGAAGAAGTACTACATTTTTTGACTTAAGTAAAAGTATCAATACCCTATTGTATAAATCTGTTACAAGTACAAGTCCGGTACAAGTACTCATTATGCAGAATGGCCCGTTTTTTTTGTGGAGTAAAAAAGTATAATATTTGACTCTGAGATGTAGTGGAGTAGAAGTTAAAGCATTGATAATTGGAAATACTCCAGTAAAGTAAAAATAACTCAAAATTGTACTTAAGTACACTGCTTGAGTAAATGTACTGAGTTACTTTCCACCAGTGGTGTGGTTTGTAATTAAGTGTTTGATATGTTCAGCTGTACTCAGGTTCTTACTACTGCCTGCTGCAGCACTGTATGTGTCTGTCTAGCTTGATGCTTCAAAATGTTCTCTCTCGGGTTCTGTTTGTTTACTCCTACAGGAGGGAAATTAATGCAGGGAGACAGTGAGCTGCTAAGTTCCATGAATTCCATTACTTCATGTTGATTCCCGGAGGTGCGTTTATCCCTGCCTCCCAGTCCGTGTTGCAAAACCTGAATATAATTAATTTGGAAGTTTGTTTTTTCTTTTCTTTCTTTCTGTTTGTTTTGTGGTTCAGTTTCATCATGTTCATTGGGCCAGTGGTTCCCAAGCTGGGGGTCGGGGTCCCCAAATTCTTTTGCGGGGTCCCCAGATGATTAGCTTAATGTGCAAGTGTTTTCTCACTCAACAGTAAACAAACCAACATACAGTATAACTGTATACAGGGTATCTGCACATTTCTAAAGTGACAATTTAACGACTTTTAAGACCTTTTTAATACCAAATTGTCAAATATTACTAAGAAAGAGGCAAACGTTGTGAAAATAGCCGATCTACAAGCTTGTAGTTCGGCTATTTTCACAATATTTATCTGTGGAACCGAGTCAAACAATTCCAAGTGCTTTTCAGGGTGTGGGGTCCCCAGTTCAAATATTATTATTTTGGGGGGTCGCGGCCTGAAAAGTTTGGGAAACCTTGCATTGGGCAATAGTGAGAGAGATCTTCAATGAGGGAGATCTTCCTTGGAAAGAGGTGTATTTCCGTACTGTAGACTGTATCACATGTGACTTACGCCCTATCTCATGTTTGACCTCCCTAGCTGTGAGTGTATATGGTTTATTCGCTCTGCCTCTGCCCAAAGGCTTTCTTAAGCCCATTTCCCACTGGACAAAAAAACTATCCACTACCCAGTATCGCTCACTAACATCTGGCTTTTCTCTTTAATGGGAAAGGTTACAATCGGCATTCATTCCTGGGAAAAAATGTCTGTGTGCAGTAGGCAAGGGTATTTATTGGCTGCGGTTCGAATCAGCAGTGATGAAAACATGACACCCAGATAGAGACACTAGGAGTGTAACGGTTCTCGATTTAATATTGAACGTACAGTTCGCCGTCCTCGGTGCAATTTCGCACTTCAGTTTTGCAATAACATTTTGCACTACTACTCGACACACATTTCTTACTGCCGAAATAGCACTGTGCCTGTGTCACTGGAGGAAACCCCTCCCCGTGGCCGTGAGGTAATCCAACCGTGTTGCTCACCAAAAATAGCCGATCTACAAGCATCATTGCGATACTTCTACATTGTGAGCGTGTAGATCTGCTATTTTTGTTTTTGCTTTTGTCATCTTCTCAAAAAAGAAAATGTATTCACCTGGTGTTTTCATCAGGATGAGGGACAATTATTTTAGCACTTAGCTTATGGCTAGTGACTAGAGATATTTGTCGGGACTCTGGACAACCCCGGTCAAGCCTGGACGTCTGGTCACGGTAGTTGCAGTGCATGATCAGGATGACGAGAGGGGTCATTGGGTGTGACCAGATGTGAGCTACACAGCTGTGTGTAGCTCATTCTGAAGAAGGCTGATTGCATCCTCAATGAACCCAATCGCCCTCTACACAACAGGTTCCAACTAAGCTATCAGAGCAAAGGAAGGATTCTGCAGAGGCAAATAAGAACAGCCATGTTTATTGGCAAGTCGTTTGTTCCTTCAGAAATTAGACTTTTAGATGAGAGGGACAGTACTAAACGTAGGATGTGATGGATAGTATTGTGATCAGGGCCAGTGTTGTGCGTGCGTGCGTGCGTGTGTGAGTGTTAGAAGGCTGGAAGGAGGTGGACTGTACTTGTAGTTATCTGTTTTATGATTGTTGTCTGTACCTTCTGTGTGTATATTAGTATTTTATGATTGTTTTGTTTTGTGTACCTTCTTCCTACACTATAATAAAGTTGACCTTACCCTACCTTTGAATAATTAATGCATGGCTACACTCGAAGTACCTGGACATTCAGGACTCTAACATAGCGTAACAGTAGAGCATGCATTCAGACATTAGACAGCGCGCAACACCATACTTTAACACTGAGGTACAGTAGTAGAGGGGTAGACAATATCTGTTGGATTTGTCTTATTTGTAACGTTTAGGTAGGTGGATAGGTAGAGGTTGAGTACCCAAGAGCAACGGTCACATATACAGTAGCTGAAGCAATCACAGTAAATGGTGACAGTAAAGGGATCAGGTTGTAACAGCAATGTTTTCACTTTTCCAATGTCCTGTACATTGCACTTTACTTCACTAGTAGGGTAAGGGAGTGATTCTACGCAGAGTAGACAGGTGGCTGTCCAGTCGATATAGCCATTTTAGTTGTATGAGGTTGCAGTTGACATGTAATGAACATACCAGTCATAATTCCAGTGTGGTTTATGTAGCTGTGATTCTCTGTTCTTGTCTGTTGCTCTGTCTGTCTCTGTCTGGTAAGAACTGTTTGGCTCCCCACTTGTGTCCAGTGATGGAAGTACTACTCACATATTTTACTTAAGAAAAAGTATCAATACTGCAATGTAGATATACTCTATTGTGTCTGATGTTGTTAAATAGAAGTCCCGTATTTCAAAATGTACTTGAGTAAAAGTACAAAAGTATCGGCATCAAAATATAGTTAAAGTACCAAAAGTAAAATATATTTTCCTCTGAGATATAGTGGGGTAGAAGTAAAAGTATTGAAAATTGTAGATACTGAAGAAGGTAAAAAAATGTTTTTGAAAATACCTCACAATTGTAGTACTTGAGTACATGTGCTTAGTTTACACCACTACCTGTGTCCTGCTAAGTACTGCACCTGTGACTCTATATATATCGACACCGTGTTGTCCATCTAACGCCCGCCACCAAGTGGCAATAATACCACTACAAAATAACAAATAATATGCCAACCTCATAAATGGCTCCTACACAGTTAATAATTATAATACTTTACAATAATGCTTTCAGAAGAGGATGCTTTTATGGTGCTGGATGCTGGCAGGTGTGCATTGTATCTGAAGTTTCAAGTTTCACCGCATGCCCCACCCAGCAACAACAACACCAAACTGCTCCTAGCTAAGCGATGAATAATGGATCACAGGCATTATCGGCCGATGAAGAGATGTACGCATGAGTGATCGCCTCCTTTTAATGCTTCCGTGCACCAGTCAGTGGGAGGATTTATTTGTGCTTTTGTGTGCGTGTTCGCATGCGTGTGTGTGTGTGTGTGTGTGTGTGTGTGCGTGTGTTATTTTCTTTCCACATTTTGCATTATTTATTGAAAGCTAAAATCCAGCAAGTAGAGTCATGGAATAGCTATTATCCACAGATAAAGACAAATGTGAATGGGTGGATAAATAGTGTTCAGTGCAACTTCCTGTAAAAATATTTTCATTTCTGGTTTCTTTGGCAAAAGTTATTGTCCACACCTATGGCACTTTTCCACTGCAGTGTACCGGTTCAACTCAACTTGATTATACTTGACTTGTTTCTACTTGACTCTACTCCAGTGAATCCCAATCTTTTCTGGAGCAGGGCCCAGTTGAAAATCTTTGCAGCTGATCCATCTGACCACTTCCATCTGAAGCGGTTGGATGGGTGTCCCACGTTTTGCCAGTTATTTGGCAAAACACTAAGACAATATCCGTACCCCGGCCCATAGGTTGGGAATCGCTACTCTACTCGCTTTTGGTACCATGTTCTTCATTGTCCACTGCAGGTACAGTAGTACCCCCTCAATGTAGCTGGTCATCATAGCAATGTCCAACCCTCTGCGTTTTAGCATGCTAAAAGAACATTGTTGGCTTGTCTAAAAACAATGTCTATTCCTTTAGTCCAGCAAGAACAGTTTCTGATAACATTTTAGGCAAGAAATAGGCAAGTTGCTCAATATTGATTCATTTCATATTTCGTGGACCCTAGTGATGATGGTTTCTGACCAATCAAGAGTCTGCTGTGTTTTCACGTCACCTTTTGGTATTGCCTCAGCTATCTTGGAACCTCAATGGAAGGTATACTTAAATAAAATGGCAGGTGTCAGGTACTATATTCCACAACTTTTGCCCAAAGGAAAACCAAAAAAGAAGAGTAATAGTCCAGTCGAGTTGAGCTGGTACCATGGCATGCAGTGTAAAAGTGCCTTAAGTTAATTTCAGCAACAGGATTCCTACGTAATACCAGCTCCGGGAATCATTTCCAAGTTACCGTTCTTTCATTTTACAGAAAGGTCCCCCGATAAACTAATAATGTTACAAAGAAATGAATTTTGTTTTCTCCTGGAAGATGGAGCCATTCAGAAATGAAAACATTTCTGAAGGCGCGGAGATATTCAGGCCTCGCCTGTAATGCAATATTGATGTGAAAGCCAGCGCAAAGTGAATGCCTCGGACAGAAATGGGAATGAGTCTGGGATTGGTTTGTGTGCTGAATGCATTTTTTTCGTTTTTGTGCTCTTGGCGTTCGCAGCATTCAGATCCGTACACAATGGGCCTCCAATAAGGGTGTAACTGGCCCTTATTGACAGCAATATGTGCTCTCTCCTTTTCCCCGGCTGCTTGATGTAGAGGTGTATGACAGACAGACAGGATGCAGGATCACTCTGGTGTTTGACAGCCAAGGCTACAGTCCTCCTCTCCCTCCTTCATCATGTAGCCATCCATCTTCCAGGCACCTCCTTTAAGCATTCATCTCAGGCATCGTGCTGCTCTCCTTCAGTAGAGCCTGTGGTGTGGGTTGTCTGGAATTCAGGCAGTTAAATTAGCGCGTGCGTGCGTGCGTGTGTGTGCGTACACGCCAGTGGTGTAAAGTAACTAAGTACATTTACTCAAGTACTGCACTTAATAGTCCAGGGGCCAACACTGATATTTTCACAAATTGGTACCACCTAAGGTGACCGTAAAGTTTTTGTATTTTTGTCTTCCTACATGTCTCTAGTTTATATTTTGGTATGATAACCCTTCCAATCTTGTAGCTTAATGGCAGTTATCACTACCTACCGGCTAATGTAACCGGTAGGAGACACAAAGTAGAATCTTTGTGTCTCCTACCGGAAATACAACCGGGCATCAAATTATTGCGACAAAAAACAAAATATATCCATGTATTCAAGGCTTCATGGGGTGTGCAATTGATAACTTCTCAGATTTTTGGTGTTTGCAAAAACACTGCTTTCCATAAGCTTGTAAAAGTTGACCCTCCTTTGGTCTAGGGTGGTTATAGCTGAATGGGTAGAGAGTCCCCCTGGGAAACTTAAAGGAGGAGTTCACCCAAAAAATGATTTATTTTCTATCAATTGCACACCCCATGAAGCCTTGAATACATGGATATATTTTGTTTTTTGTCGCAATAATTTGATGCCCGGGTGTATTTCCGGTAGGAGACACAAAGATTCTACTTTGTGTCTCCTACCGGATACATTAGCCGGTAGGTAGTGATAACTGCCAATAAGCTACAAGATTGGAAGGGTTATCATACCAAAATATAAACTAGAGACATGTAGGAAGACAAAAATACAAAAACTTTACGGTCACCTAAAAAATATTGCTTGGCCCCTGGACTATAAGTGCACTTTGAGGATTTTGTACTTTACTGGAGTGTTTCCAATTTTCTATAGTTTTACTTCTACTCCACTACATCTCAGAGGCAAATATTGTACTTTTTACTCCACTACAATTTAAATACTTTAGCTACTAGTTACTTTGTAGATTTTGATTATTATTATGAAACATACATGAACCACTTCAGCCCTATGTATACTTAGGCTATTTGAAAATAGCAGATCTACAAGCTCACAACGCGTCGCTTTGCGACATGTTATGAGCTTGTAAATCGGCTATTTTCAAAGCATTATTTTACATTTGGAAACTTGTGACATGGGACATTCTGCATAATGAGCACTTTTACTTTCACTACTTTTATTTATGGTATTGGTACTTAATGTGAGTATTTCTTCCACCACTGGTGCACGCGTGCGTGTGAGCCCATGTGCGAGAACATCTGCCTGCCTGTACTGTAGCCCTAATATCTCACATGGTCATGGGGGGGATTCTCCCTTATGGCTGAGGTAGATGTATGGTTTCTCATGTGGGAGACCCCGTAGACCAGGGTTCAAATCCAGGTGGTCACATTACATATACTGTGTGTGTGTGTGTGTGTGTGTGTGTGTGTGTGTGTGTGTGTGTGTGTGTGTGTGTGTGTGTGTGTGTGTGTGTGTGTGTGTGTGTGTGTGTGTGTGTGTGTGTGTGTGTGTGTGTGTGTGTGTGTGTGTGTCTCTCAATGCCCTTTGCTCTGTCTTGGCAACCCCCCCCCCCCCCACCCACATTGTTTATATCCCCCCCATACACCCAGCTGGAGGATGGAATCTTGCTCACCCTTCCAGTCACTCTTCCCCAGGAAACCAGAGGAGAAATCTGGGAAAAGAAGAGGCAGCTCAGCAGCTGGTCCTCCCTCTCACCTCCACATACTCCCATTCTCCACAGAACCACTTATAAGCCAAAACATCTTGTGCTCATTAGTGCAAAACTAATCAGACTTGGATTTGTGTCTAGTCATTTAAACCAGCGCCCTTGTTTTCTACCTACAAAGTATGTGCCGACTTGCGGCTGCCTTTAGGCTGTTTTTTAACTCTAACAAGAGCTAACAAGATTTGTCTGTGATTTAACCAGTGTTGAAAGCTTTCTGGTGGTGTTCGTTTAAACCTACAAATATACCAGAGGCCAAAGTAAAAAAAAACCTGCAAGGCTGCACTCCATTTGGCAGGAGTTCAGCGGGATATACAGTGTCAATTAGCTGTTATTCCAAAACTGTTAGGTCGATCTAAGCAAGAGATATATATATAGTCGTGTCGCGTCACACGACACGACTCTCCAATATTTATCCACGGCATTAAAATAAGTTGAAGTGAAGAGCTGCATTTGGATTAGCCTCGCTGCTTTCATGAAATCCAGGGCATACGAGCACTGATTTCTATAGCTTATTTCTATAGCTGATTTCTATAGCTGATTTCTATCGATCATGTTTGTATCAGAGTAGTAGTAGAGTATTTTCGTCAGTGAGGTCACATTCATAAGGACTCATACTGCAGAAGTGCACTTACCTTTCTTCCATTGCAAGAAAAAGCATTTACCATTTAAAAACATCGGACAATGTGCTTGGATAAAAGAAACATCTGCGAGACGTCCCATTAGACCCAGAGGAAAAGAGACAAGCTTTGTGGGGTCCATGAACTGTGCATTATTCCAAACTCTGTACAGGAAACCATAAAAAGCAGACAAGCCTCTCCCATATGGCCTATAAAAGGCCCATGAAAGTGTCTGTTGTAAAAGGCGGTCCTGACGTTGCAGTCTGGACGGGCTCTTTGAGAGTTCAACAATTTGTTCTGGCTTGACATTAGGGCTGCAACTGTCAATTATATCAATTCTTGCCGATTATTCGCCTACATCCTATTAAACAATGTTTTACATTTGTATACATCAACAAACCGATTAACCACTTAAGCCCTATTTTATACTTTGCCGCACAACGGTGTCGTGGAAGAAATTGTAAATAGCAGCTCTACAAACTCATTTCGATGCAATGTGTTGTCAGCTTGTAGATTGCCTGTTTTAACAACTTTTTATTTTATTTTACAATTTCTTTAAGTTTTTCACCTATATTTACATGCCCAAACTAGGGATATATTATTAATCGATTATTTTATTTCAAAGAATATTGGTGATCGTTTATTTTTTTTAATATCGATTAAATTGATTAGTTCTGTTAAGTGCAGCACCGCTACTTGACATCTGTTCTTTCTTAATTTGAGGCACACAGACACACCCACCACAGCAATCAATCTGATCTAATCCAGTGGAGCAGATAATTTGTTCCACAGGAGAGAAAAAAAAGTTCCACAGACATATTCCAGGCTTTGTGAGTTGGAACTGCATTATTAATGTTCAGTGTGTAAAAATTTTGGATGGGAGGGGTGTGTTAATTGCCATAGTTTATGAGCTGGAATTTGGTTTCTAGGCTGAGGGCAGCTGAGCGGCATTCTGGGAAAGATGTCCTTGTTCAGCAGCAAAACGACTCCTCATAAATAACCTATTAAGACCTGAGGCCGATTCTACAAAGCCCTTCTAAATCAGTAGTTGGGATAATAAATAAAGAAATGGGATAAATACCTTAGTACACAGCACACATAAAAGTTGTTTCTTCTTTCATTTCACCGCTTTCAATCTGGTGCCCCTGTTTTGGGCGCGTCATTATAGGACAAACATTTTCTAAAACCTTCATGAATGTTCAAAAAATTGCAGATCTTCAAGCTCACATTTGTACTTTATTAACAGCAAATAGTACAGTGGTACGATTATACAATGATGCTAAAAGGACAACACACAAAGCCCTAAGGGCTTGTTTCCATTGTGGTCCTATGTATTCAATTAATCAAGATCTCAATTCATGTAGATCCCCTATTTCGCCTATTTTTGCATAACACCATCGCACGACAAAGTATAAAATAGGGGTCAAGTGATTCCTGGTAACACTTATGATGATGACATTGTAAACATGTCCACAGGGTGAATTATGATTATGACTTTTTTTTCTTTTACACCAACAGGAGGACACAGATCATAACTATTACACATCAAAGACGTACGGCCCCACTGACCCTATGAGCAAGGACTTGTGGGTAAATGTCGACCAGATGGACAAGGAAAAGGTGAAGATCCATGGGATCCTGTCCAACACACACAGGCAAGCTGCGGTAAGACTCAACACACACAACCACACACACACACACACACACACACACACACACACACACACACACACACACACACACACACACACACACACACACACACACACTAAATGTATGGTGTGGATGTCAGGTGGAAATCTTGTCCAAAACCTTAACTTTTCAGGAAATGGAAAAAAGATCGGCTTGAAGATCGTCTATTGTTGCACGACACTGTCAAACGAATAAGTATAAAATAGGGCATTAAAGTAATGAAAAAACATGAAAAGATGAAATATGGATATACAAGGTCTCTGCCTGTCTGACAGCAAGGATATGAGGGTATTATATGAGCTTGTTGGATACAGTAAACTTTCATTTGTTTCATCATAAAATAGAAAACACAAGGTGTTCTAGGTGTCATCTCGAAAAAAATGGGAAAAAAATATTGATAATGAAATGAAATGCCAACGATGTTAACCACATATAGTAGGGTTTAACGTGTAAGTTACGCTTTAACTCAATGACTGACATGGAACTCCATATTTGGGCATGGCTGACATCATAGTTTCATCAGTGATGATGCGAGTGTTTGATTCAATCATATAGGTCACCTGAAGACACACCAGCGTATCCACACCAGAGAAAAACCTTTCCACTGTAAACAGTGTGACAAGAAGTTCAGTTGTCTAGGTAACCTGAAGACATACCAGCATGTCCATACGGGGGAAAAAGCATTTCACTGTAAACAGTGTGACAAGAGTTTCAGTGTGTCATCTCACCTGAATAGACACCATCGTATCCACACTGGAGAAAAACCTTTCCATTGTAAACAGTGTGACAAGAGTTTCAGTGAGTTAGGTAACCTGAATAGACACCATCGTATCCACACTGGAGAAAAACCTTTCCACTGTAAACAGTGTGACAAGAGTTTCAGTGAGTTAGGTAACCTGAATAGACACCATCGTATCCACACTGGAGAAAAACCTTTCCACTGTAAACAGTGTGACAAGAGTTTCAGGGTGTTACAGCACCTGAAGAGGCACCAGTGTATCCACGGAACACTACTCTGTCCTCCAGTGCATCCTGAAAACATCTAAACAAGCATGGTCTGAAACACTTCCAGCCCAAATGAGAAACGCTGGGATGGGATCATGACTGGAACAGATGCAGATTTATGTGTCTGGTACTGGCAGAATTTGCCTCATCTTGGGATTGTGAAATCACGGAAATTAAGTAAATAGTTTTAACTTTGTGGACCATCTATAACTGTGGTTGAACCTGACAAATACAAATGTCTAATCTCATGTACTGTACATACCTACTGCTATGTGGACCTACTGAAATACTACCATCTTTTTGTGGTAACACCTTATGTCTAACCTCATGTACATGCTGTACCAGCTGGAGTATGCTACTTG
Source organism: Gymnoscopelus microlampas (assembly GCF_963454915.1). Lineage (NCBI taxonomy): Eukaryota > Metazoa > Chordata > Actinopteri > Myctophiformes > Myctophidae > Gymnoscopelus > Gymnoscopelus microlampas. The sequence goes on along the minus strand of NC_139959.1, from coordinate 8,622,003 downwards.
TATATATGTAGATATATATGTTTTGCCTATCCTCGACACGTGTCTCTGTTTTTTTTCTTTCCCTCCTTGCTCTCTCTGCTCGCCTTCTCTTTTTTTATTTCCTGAAAACAACAAAAACGAGCTTACACAGAAACGTGTGGCATTTTGGATGGAATCTGCTATGTTTAGGATTGGTGTACTGAGCCTGAAAAGGGTCTTTCTGACAGAAACATTGGATCTTTGCTCCACACGTTTATCCCATTAAGACCTGAGGCCGATTCTACAAATGCCTTCTAAATCAATAGTTCTCAAACTTTATTTGTGCCGAGGACCCCCAAATTGATACAGTAGTTGGCTGCGGACCCTCATCTGAAAATGTTTTGGGCCAGGGACCCCCAGAAGAGAAGATTTGTGTTCCAAATCATTCAACATTTTTCAAACACTTTTTTTCTGAAAAACTTATAAGGGAATACGCAAGAAAACCAGTGAGCTTGAGCTCTTGGTATGCTGGAACATTTGTATGAAGCCAAAGTGCTACTCTGCCCTGCCCTGCAGTATATCGTTGCTGTCGGGCGGAAACCGGTTATGTCCATATTTCAACTTTTTATGTTTTTTTAGTAAATGAATGCACTACTTCATCATACTACAGTGTCACACAAAATGAGCAAAAATGTGCTACAAGCTCACAATGCATTGCGATGCAACACGTTGAGAACTCGTAGATGTACACCTTTTTTTGTGTCTGTGGGTTTTATAAATATTCAACCAATGACAAGTATTAACAAGAGCTTGTGACTAAATAATAATAACTACATTGGATGGAACACAGGTTATTTTTTCCATTTCCTTGACAAGTAACTGTTGTTGGTTGTGGATAACTGTGGATAAGGTTTCCACCCAAATAGTGATGATTATGAGGCAAAGACTCCAAATCTCCCCTCCCTCTTCCCTGGTTACCTCTGCACCAGCAGGTGCCCTCACGAGAGGCGCATACTGATGACTCACAAGGCTGCATTAAGGAGTGACTGCCAGGGGGCATTGTTGCCATGTCCACTTACTTATTATAAGCGACTTTGGGCTTCCTTTCCTATAAAGTTGCTTGTAAATATTGGTAGTTGCGGGTTGCGTTTTGTTTTTTTGGCGGGGGGCTTGTTTCTAAAGTGTAGTTGCTTATTAGTGTGGTTGCCCTAACAGGGCAACCAGACTATAGTACTCTATAGCTTTCTTCCACTTCTTCAAGATAAACAATATTTCAAACCGCATCTCCTCCCACAGTTTTTATCCCCTAATGTTGTGCCATATATCAAAATGACTGTCTAAATCGGGAATCGTGTGCTTGTATTTTGCTAAGAGATTGGTTAAATAGTTTAATTGATATTGATTTATTAGTGCATTAAATTCACCCATCCACTTTAATGGAAAAGTGAAAAAACTCAAATTCAAGTATTGTTTTCTCAGAAACCGTAAGAGCTAGAGTTACCAGATTTGGAGGGAAAATTCATAATATTGTCCGAAATTATTGAAAAAAATATCACACCATTCGGCCTCATGGTGGCGCTATAACAGCCCCCTTTACGTTTTGGCCTGTAACTCTTGAACCGTAGGTCCGAAAATCAAAATTTCTTTTCACCTGGATTCCTTGGGTCACTACGCATCTCCCCATATAGGCCACGCCCATTTGCGTCAGGATAGATTTTTTGATATTGATTTATTAGTGCATTAAATATCCCCATCCACTTTAATGGGAATTGCAAAAAATTCCATTCAAGCATTTCTTTCTCGGAAACCGTAAGGGCTACAGTTACAAGACTTGGAGGGGAGGTTAATAGTTTATTGCAAAATTATTTCAAAAAGGATCACACCAGTCGGCCACATGGTGGCGCTATAACAGCCCCCTTTACGTTTTGGCCTATATCTCTTGAACCGTAGGTCGAAAAATAAAAATTTCTTTTTCCCTAGATTCTTTGGGTCATGACGCAACTTTCCATATAGGCCACGCCCATTTGCGTCTGGATAGATTTTCCGCCATTTTGAATTTTCTTCAAAACACACTTTTTGCTCCTTTTCCTACATTTTTTTTCCAAATCTCACAAGAATCGGTACACGTGATCTATGAACCCCTGCAAGAAACCTGTCCAAACGGCATTATGATAGTCCTTACCGTACTTCCGTAAATTGTTTCCAAAGTTAGCGGGAGGGACCCGTTTTACCAAAAATGGCAAAAATCACAAACGAAACGTCCAATCGATCCCAAATTTGAATCACATGTCGAGGGTGATTTACTCAACGACTCCCCAAAAGCATGTCCACTTTGACCCATAGGGGGCGCCACAAATAAGCACAATGTCACCGTTTGTTGCAAAAACATGATTTTTGGGGGGGTCGGTCCCTTCAAAATGAAACGCAAGCGATCTCAGGAGTGACGTGAAAATGTAATTGGCGCAGTCTCCGACGGTATTCCTCCCGCCGTATTACTGGAGTCCCGACCGGCGTCGGCGCAACCACACTTTGCAATTGCCAATTGCGACGCGTCTAGTTTGGTCTTGCTTCCAAAAATAATAATAATAATAATTTTAATTACTGGTTCTCAAATATTTTCATGTCATGGACCCCCAAATTAATGTATTTGTCCCTATAACCCCCATCTGAAAATGTTGTGTGCCAGGGAGCCCCCGTACCAGATTTGTGTTAGAATGTTTCAAAAATCTTCCAATTGTGACGCGTTGCGAGCTTGTAGATCGGCTATTTTTCAAATAGCCGATGTAAAGTATACAGGTTTAAAGTGCTCATGTGCTCCTATAATAGTCGCTTCTTTTGAGCTTTTTTTTCCTAACCTTTCCCAGGTTGCTTATTTCTCTCACAATATCTGGCAACACTGACTGGGGGAGAGGGGAGGAGCGTGGCTTGGAGTGAGGCGGTCCAGGGGGGCCACTTTTGCAAAGTGTAACCCAGGGTGAACAATGGCTGGTAAAAGAGATAGAAAGGAGTTGCACATTGTGTATTCTGCTCCTCATACCTTCAGTCACGCAATGATGGATTGAGCCATACAAACCAGGCATGCTATTCTTCTCAGGCAGAGAAAGGACTGGAAAGCAAAAGGCCCTTTCATCCTGATCATAAGAACGGAAGTGGGCGTTTTCTCAGACTTAAACCGCGTCTGGAAAATCAATAAGCTCGATGTGAATAATATATCACCTCCTACAGTACCTCCCTCCCTCTTGAACAGAGCACAGGATAGACATTCTGGAAAAATAGATAAAACTATGGGGGGGAAATTGAACTTAAGTGTCAGCCAGCTATGCCAAGCCTGACCAACATACCAGCCTAATAAGGTTTATGATGCCGGTGCTGGGCAGTTAAGTGACTAAGTACATGTACTCAAGTACAATTTTTACTTTTACTCCATTACAATTATTTGAAAACTTTAGTTAATTTGTAGTTTTGAGTTATTATTACGAAACAAAACATACGTTAACCTCTTCAGCTCTATTTAAACTTTGGCTATTTAAAAATAGCAGATCTACAAGCTCACAATGCGTCGCAATGACACGCGTTGTGTGCTTTGTGTGATCTGGTACTTACAGTATATTTTGATGCCAATACATTTTGTACTTTTACTCAAGTAAATTTTCATTACTGGACTTTTACTTGCAACAGTGTTTCTACATTGCAGTATTGATACTTTTACTTAAGTAAAAAGTTTGAGTACTTTTTCCACCACTGGTTCTGGACTCTGAACTCTAACATAATGGAGAAGTGTACCGCAGTACCTGGCACTGCCACATGGCAGCATTTCGACGCTGCCTGCCGCTCAGGATAAGCAGCCAATAGGATCATGAAACCAGAGACACCACAGAGGTCAGCCTCGTTACAACACAGCAGAGCGGTGGAGCTGTAGATTGACAGGATCCAAGATCCAGAGCGGTGGAGCTGTAGATTGACAGGATCATCATCATCTAGTTGTGGTCAGTGGTGGAAAAAGTACAAGTAAAAGTATGAGTACAAGTACAAAGGTTTTGTCATCAAAATGTACTCATTATGCAGAATATCCCGTTTCACAAGTCTTCAAATGTATAAAATGTATTGAAAAAAATAGCAGATGTGACACGTTGTGAGCTTGTAGATCGTCTATTTTCAAATAGCCAAAGTATATATATAGCGGTTAATGTATGTTTTGTAATAATAATCAAAATCTACAAAGTAACTAGTAACTAAAGTGTTCAAAGAATTGTAGTGGAGTAAAAGTACAATATTTGACTCTGAGATGTAGTGGAGTGAAGTAAAAGTACCGAAAATTTGAAATGCTCCAGCAAAGTAAAAAATACCTCAAAATAGTAAATGTACTTGTAGTTGTGTTGTTACTTTCCACCACTGGTTGTGGTGCACCACAGTATTACTCCCCCATGGCCTAATCCAGGCTCAGGCTGCTGTATGTTTACGATGGAGTTCTGTTTCGGGTTCATCGTCCCAGCATCCCGGCGTGGTTCTGCACATCTTGGTTATTAATTTCCCCCCAGGGCTGAAGTAATTGCTATGCAGGCAATATGTTTGAGGTAATTTAGATCAGTGTTTCCCAAACACTGGGTTTGAGACCCGTGTTTAGGTCACGGACCAGTTTTTATGGGTCACGCCACGAGTAAAGATCCCTTGTTTCCGTTCACTACTTTTTATTATTATTTCAAAAGATTTTAAATAAAAAATAACTAACATTTTCAGAAATTAAAGTAGTGTAGAGTAGTTCACCCAAAAAAATACTTATTCTTAATCATATACACACCCCATGAAGCCTTGATGGACTCAATGGAGACTCTTTGAGACTACACCGGTCATCAAATTATTAGCCTCGGAAACCCATGCCTTTTTTTTTGTTTCAAAAGAAAAAAAGCCTGGGAGAACCATGCAGGAACGGCAGTCTCTAAACCTTGTTATCTCCTAACCAATCAGAGTGCAGAGGGGCGTCGCTCTAAATTTGGTGACGTCAGCGTGTTCCATACACAGGCCGGGGGGGAGGGGGCGGAGGGGAGGGGAGGCGGGGACATAGATTGGTGAAGCAATAGGAAGCTGCGCTGGAATCCAGCGCCTGGGTTTGGATCCGCCCTTCAAGACCATCGATTGGGCTCGTTCTTTCAGTCTATCAAATTATTGGCTTAAAAACTGAAAAAAAACTTCATGAATTCAAGGCTTCATGGGGTGTGTAATTGATAGAAAATAAGTATTTTTTTGGGTGAATTACTCCTTTAACAAGAACATTTTCAAGAGAATTTAATTAATTTTCCAAGAAATCTAAGAAATGTCTTAAAAAATATATCATTTATAGTGAAACTAGCAGATCTATAAGCTCACGCATCCTGAGCTTGTAGAGCGGCCATTTTCACTAGTTTCTGTCCCTGCAGGGAGACCCCAGATTTCTCTTGGGGGGGCTTGAGCTAAAAAGTTTCGGAACCACTGATTTAGATGTTGTTTATTTAATTTTTTTAAAGCCCATTGAGTTATGTACATTTGTTCCATTTACATTTCCCACCCCTTTGTTGATGTCCATCCATGGAGCATTAGAGAAGCTATGTTATTGTTGCTCCATCTGACAGGTCAACAGAAGTGCACCGCGTACAGTCATGAGCACGAGTGTACACGCCGCATATCGTCTCTGTCGGGTGGAAACCTCATATGTCCAAGAACTGTTTCTTTTCAGGATTCAAATTCAAAAGTAGCAAAAGTAGCAGATCGACAAGCTCGGAACGCGTCGCTTCGCGCCGCGTTCCGAGCTTGTGGATCTGCTACTTTTGGTGTTTTTGTGTGACGCTGTAGTATGATCAAGCAGTGCATTCATTTACGAAAAAACACAAAAAGTTAGAATATGGGGATACAAGGTTTCTGCCCGACAACAGCGATATATTGAAAGTGTGGTTTTGCTGAAGTTGGAAAGCTGAACTGCGTTCGATGACATTAATATGTGTTGTGCTTGGCTCCACCAGATAGACATCAGGATTCAAACATTTTTCACAAACTTGTTTTTTTTACCCACTGCTCCCAGGATCCAAATGTATTCTATTTTTCCTTGTGACACAAGGATAAATGAGACTTGACGTTTGGCGGGTACATGTTTTTTTAAATGATGAATAATGTCATATACAATATTTATGATTCTAGCAGTGTTATTATGCACCACACAAATGGAACAAACTGCAGGACTCGATTGCTCTCCATAGAGACATTCAGGGTGCTTCTTGAGGACACACTACATAGTGACTGCACCTGTTTCATGTAACCCTATATTTATTTGCATCTGTGATTTGTTTTAAATGTTTGTTATTGTTTTTCATTATATGTATCGTATTTTATAACTGTACTTGTTTTCATGCTGTGATCAGGGCGTCCTTGAAAAAGAGAGCTTGCTCTCAATGGGCTTCCCTGAATAAATAAAGGAAAAAGAAAGATTTATAATGCGCTTAAAACGTTCCATAACACATAGTAAAATCCTGAGCCTTTATTTAACTCCAAGTGTGTAAAGAAAAGAGCTGTAAGGATAAATTATTTTACTGTGGAGATGGTTCTAAAATAATTCATGCTGCCTGGCCCGAGTGGTGGGACAGGTAAAACACAGAGTTACTCTGTGTTTACATTTCACATTCTTCCTCCTCAGTCCCAAAACCCCACTTGTTTTAAATGTACATATGTCTTTTCTACAGTATGTATTATGTTTCCTACTTGTTCCCCACGTTTCAAAGCTGCGATGTAGCTTTTCTCTTCTACCCCGGATTTGAACCCGGGACCTCCTGCCCAAGTGCTGACTTTTTTATTTTTTTTACCACTAACTAATAGAATCTGCCTGCTTGCTCTGGGGAGAAATTGAATTTTGACCTTTGGGTCAAAAATGTGTGTCAAACCAGAAACAGCATTGTGTCAAAGGTCGTGTCCAACCTAGACACAGGATCTAAATGTCTCAATAGAAGAGCAGGGAGACCAAATACAACCACCCCAATTGTATAAGTTATATTGTATTAAAGCAGCACTATGTAACTTTTCTTAAATGAATAAAATGTAATGTCGTACAATCTATATGGTAGAGTATGTTAATACAATATAACTTATACAATCGGTTGTATTTTGTCTCCCTGCTCTTCTATTGAGACATTTAGATCGTGTCAAAGGTCATGTCTCACCTAGACACATGATCTGATTTTGACTTGATGGTCAAGATTCAATTTATCCCCTGAGCAAGCAGGCAGGCTCTATTAGCTCAATGGTAAAACAAAATCAGCACTTGTGCACAGGAAACCAGGTTCAAATCCGAGGTAGAAGAGGAAAGTTACATACTGTAGTGCAGCTTTAAATGAAGTAAAACATTTTTTTATTTTCTATGTATTATGTTTCTCTGTGTGTCTCTAACCTGGGTCATCATTTTTTTACTCCACAGAGGGTTAATCTATCCTTCGATTTCCCCTTTTATGGACATTCCCTACGTGAGATCACCGTGGCGACTGGCGGTAAGTAAGCGAACACTCTCTTCTTGGACTGCCTGTCTCAATATTAGCTATTAGCATGTTATTACTGGAATTACACTTGGCATAATAATTTACCCTGTATACAGACTGTTCTTTATAGCCCCTAGGGTTTAGGAGGATGTCGTTGCTGTCGGGATGGAAACCTTGTATGTCCAAAACTGATACTTTCCTGGAAATAATAAAACAGAAACCTGTGTTCCAAACTTCCAATGGATCCAATGTACTGTAGTTAGCCACAAGCTCTTGTGAATACTTTTCATTGGTTCAATATTAATGAAAACCCACAGACACACTTACCCACTTTGACTTTTCCTATAAAAGAAAATTAAAAAATAGCACAAAGTTTTGGCTACTTTTATGTGACACTGTAGTAGCCAAAAGTAGGGCATGAATTTACGAAAAGACATAAAAAAAGTTATATATTAAGAGATACAAGGTTTCTGCCCAACACCGACTATAATGTAATGAGGTTAGTATAATTGAGCCAGCCAGTAGCAGAGATATTTATGCAATTCAGAGCAGCGTGTGTGTGTGTGTGTGTGTGTGTGTGTGCATGTGCGCATGTGTGCATGCGTGTGCCTGTTAAAGCTGTGTATATCTGCTTGCCTGAGTGTCGGTGCATTCAAGTGTGTTAAACCGTAAAAGTTTCTGTGCATATGAGACATAAGAGCTGAACAGACATCTTCCAGCTCAAATGGAAAGGGTCAAACGGCAAGTTATTTATCAGGTCGTGTCAGCGGGCAAGTTCCACCCAGACCGCGACAGAAAAGCAAGCAAGTGAGCAGACTGAGGGATGTTTGAAAAAGTCTCGTCTGGTACAGACTGCAGCAGCGGCGCAAAAACCGCCAACAGCACTCAAGCAGCTATCGCTGCCGTCTGGGCTGTCAGCCCGCTACGCAGGCATGTAGAACCCTCACCTTCCCCTGGCTGGCCCGCAAAGCCAAACCACTCCAAACAGTCAGCCATACCACCAGTTCAGCCCCCCCCCACCCCCACCCCTAGAGTCTACTGGAAGAGGAATCCAGACCTGTATGGGTTTGGACTGGAAAACACTGGTAATCCATACTGCCAAGCAAAGCGCTCTTATTATAACGCCACAGACATACACAAACATGAAATGGGAGGAGAAGGGATGAGCCTGAGAAACAACCGTAACCCCGCCGCGATAGATCCCTGTCTCTGTGTTCCTCCGTGCGTTCTTTTCTCTCTCTCAAATGCAGGCACGTATATGTGTGTGCGCTCCACGCGTGACAACAGCGTCAGTGTGTGCCATTGTATGCAAGAAGGCAATTTTCCACTTGGATCTGGAGGGTTGAAACCACAACACCCTAACCGGCTATTATCACATCAAAAGACTAAATCCCCAACTCTTACCCAACTATTCCAGCGATGCTGGCTGCCATGCATTCGACTGCCAGTGCAATAATAAAGAAATCATCGTCTTATCATCGCAATCATGAGAATGAGGGGTAATTTTGCCTTCTTCGCCCCTTGATCAATGTGGCCATATACTGTATGCATGTTCGATGGCAGCGGTGGCGTTCGAGTCGACTCGGCTACATTGGCGTCAGCATTAAGTAGGCTGTGTGGTATAGCGACAAGGGATGAATGGTGTTCTGAAGCAGCTGGCAGCAAAGCGTAGTAAAGATAAAGAGAATCTGCACTGCCCCAGACAGAGCTGAGGGGACGAGGCCAGGAAGGAGAAGAGTAACCCGGAGGAGATGGAGGCGGCTATCTGTCGTCTTGCAGGTCTCGGGAGCTTTGTCTCCGTTTTCATATCCCTGCGCTTTAGCGCTGACAAGTCGGCCCCCATCCTCTCTTCTGCTCCCATTACCTTCTTTTTTCTGCTGCGTTCAGTCAAATTTCTCGTGCCACTTTTTTGCTGCCCACCTACGCACACTGCAGGGAGTGATAATGTCCTCCTACCTGAGGGTGCTTGTGACAAAAGAGCAGAGCAGAGTACACAGTGAAGCCTTGACAGCATTGCACCCATGAAGCACCCAACGCTCCAACATGCCAAGCGCTGTATCAGGCCGCAGGCCAGATCGGTGTTAGCGGCAGTGGTGGAAAGTAACTAAGTACATGTACTCAAGTACTGTACTTAAGTTTAAAAAATGAGGTATTTATTACTTTAATGGAGTACTTCCAATTTTCAATCATTTGACTTCTACTCCACTATATTTTGTTGAAAACTTAAGTACTAGTTACTTTGAAGATTTTGATTATTATTACAAAATTACTTCAGACCTACGTAGAGCAATTTGAAAATAGCCAATCTACTATTTATAGATCTGCCATTTTCAAAGGATTCTTATACATTTGAAAAGTTGTGGAATGGGACCTTCTGCATAATCAGTACTTTTACCTTTGGTACTTTAAGTATATTTTGATGCCAATACTATTGTACTTTTATTCGAGTGCATTTTTAATTCTGGACTTGTACTTGTATTTCTACATTGCAGTTTTGATACTTTTATTTAAGTAAAAAAATGTAGTACTTTTACCACCACTGCACCCAGCTCTCCCAACATGCCAACTGCTATAATATCAGGCTGCAGGACAGAGCGGTGTTAGCGGTCCACACTCGTTCAACGGCCAGAACTAAACTGATGTCAAAACAGCAGTGAGATGACATGTTGTGGTTACCAGAGGAGAGCCGTGTGTGTGTGTGTGTGTGTGTGTGTGTGTGTGTGTGTGTGTGTGTGTGTGTGTGTGTGTGTGTGTGTGTGTGTGTGTGTGTGTGTGTGTGTGTGTGTGTGTGTGTGTGTGTGTGTGTGTGTGTGTGTGTGTGTGTGTGTGTGTGTGTGTGTGTGTGTGTGTGTGTGGACGAGAGTGGTAGAGACAGGTGGTGTCAGAGTTAACCCATTAAGACCGGGAACGCATCTGTGTCATTTTAAGATTTCTTTGGCTATTCAAAAATAGCAGATAAAGTTGGCTATTCAAAAACGTGAAAATGTGTGCAAATCTTTGAATATATATATTAACTCTTTTCCTGCCAATGACGAGATTTCTCGTTTTTCTCTGCATGGCTCAGCCAGCCATCGACGAGAAAAACGTTTTTTTTTGCTTTTTCAATTTTTCGTTTATCACAAAGGAAGCAGGAGATAACGCGATGCGAAGATTTTCTGCTCCATTAACTTCAATGTTAAAAAATAAACAGAGACAAAATTCAGATTTTACCTATTTTTGCAATGTATTTTCTCTGGCAGGGAAGGGGGTAGATTGTGTATACTACTATACTCTATACTCTGGCAGTTAAAGAGTTAATAACTGAAATCTTTGCTTCTGGGAGTCCCTGGGACAAAATATTTGACAAATGTTCGATTTCAAGAATATATATTCAAAGATTTGCACACATTTTCAATATTATTCAAAAATAGCAGATGTAAATGGTGCATTTGTATAGTGCTTTTATCCAAAGCGCTTTACATAGATTGTGCATTACATCCCATTCACACACAGATGGTGGAGGAAACCATGCAAGGCACCAACCTGCTCATCGGGAGCAATTAGGGTTCAGCGTCTTGCTCAAGGACACTAACTCTGGGGGAGCCCGGGATCGAACTGGAAACCTCACGGCTTCCATCCAGCCACTCTACCGGCCACTCTACCCCTGAGCCACTGCCGCCCCAGATGTACAAGCTCATAGCACGGCACTCGGTGCTGCACTATGAGCTTGTAGATCTGCTATTTTTGAATAGCCGAAGAAATCTAAAATTACAGAGATGCGTACTCGGATTGAATGGGTTAATGTGTGATATGTGCTGATATGTGCTGCTGTGTCCAAGCCAGCTGTCAGTGTTTGGACCCAGCTGTGTGTTGACTACTTTAACTGGGAAAGCTATCAAACCTCCTACAGCAGTTTGTACAGCAATTTCACGTTCTTCTTCTAAATGTGCTTCCATCTGTCTCTGTTATCTTTGTGTTGTGTGTGTGCGTACGCGCACGTGTGTCTTTCTGTGCATGGCTCTATGTGCTGTGGAGTGAAACAGGTGAGTGGGAGTGAGGGCAAATTAGTGAGTACAGTAGGTGCTCACCAGGTGTCATCCAGTACAGCATTAAAAGAACATAAGATGTTGAGAGCCAGTGCGGTCATGTCAAATATGTACATTTGTCCGGAATTGTCAACATTTTCGAAATGTTTAATACATTTAAAATGTAATATTTAGATATTGGAGCATGAATGCAGACAGAAATGTCCTCAGTGTAAAAACGGACCAAAGCTAAATGTGTTTTACCGTCATTCTGCACATAATTGTGGTTCTCAAACATGTTAGCAGATCTACAAGCCACAATGCGATGCGTTGTGGATGGGCTATTTTCAAATAGCTAATGTATATAGGGTTAAAAGTGGTAAAACGTATATTGATGCTACGATATATTATTAACACATTTTGCTGGGGACCTCCTGGAACCCCTTCAAGGACCCCTTGGGGTCCCTTGACCCCACTTTGAGAACCAATGTGCTACAAGCCAAACCCCTGCAAAACACAGAGTAAACACATGTATGAATGTTCACATACACAAACACATTTATATGACGATCAATTGTGGTGATTGTGTTCAGTTGAACTAAGGTTTAAGCTAACTGAAGTTTATTGCAGTAGTTGTTAAAGTCAGTTTAATAAGTCAAAGGCTTGGCAAAGAACTTTTGGCTTTCACGTGTAAACAAAATTCATCATGTCAATTCAGCCAACGATAAGTATGTATGTAGGACACACCACTTGTAGGACACGTTTATACCAAAGTTGGCCCCAGGTCATCCTCATAATATCTGGGACAGTCAGGAGGAAGTGTGTTTCTAGAGAAAGTGTTTCTGTGTGTTTCTGTTTAAGAAAGTAGGTAGCTTATATATTGCACTTTTACCTACCTGTGCTAGGCATACTCTTAGTTGCTTGTTTTAGAAGAGACTTCTGGTGATAAGTAGTTTTCTTGCCTACCTACAGTATGTTGAATGCACTTATTGTAAGTTGCTTTGGATAAAACCGTCTGCTAGAGAGAGAGAGAGAGAGAGAGAGAGAGACAGAGAGACAGACAGACACGGACAGACACGGACAGACACGGACAGACACAGACAGACACAGACAGACAGAGAGAGAGAGAGAGAGACAGAGAGACAGACAGACACGGACAGACACGGACAGACACGGACAGACACAGACAGACACAGACAGACAGACACGGACAGACACAGACAGACAGACACGGACAGAGACAGACAGACAGACAGAATGTAAGAGAATGGGTAAAATGATTAAGAAAACAAGTGAAATGTCATTAACAAAATAGAGCAGTGGTTCCCAAACATTTTTGCTCAAGACCCAAAAGAGGGTCTACCTTTGGGTCTACATTTGCCCGGGACTCAAAATGTTGGAATTGTTTTTAATTGATGAAAAGTTGTGATTTCTTTGTTTAAACTTTTTAAAATATTTATATATATATATATTTTTTTTTAAATGTATGAAACGAAAAAAGGGGATATTTACCCATGAAATGCATGTGCGTTTTTCTGTATACATACTGTAAATGCTTGAGTGTGTGTGTGCGTGCGATCCCACCCCCAAACTGCACCGGGCCCGAGAGCACGCAGCTGTGATGAATTATGAATTAAACACAGGCAGTCAGCTCAGAATGAAGTATGAACAATGAAGTTGTCTAAACAGACCGTCCAATAAAGTGCAGCTTTAACCCAATGGGGCGACTAATTCCCGCCAGTGTTTGTCTTGGATATACACAGTCAAAGCACTTTCAAACAGCACCACGCATAAACACAACTTCTCAGGGAAGGGCTCTCTCACAGTGATGGAAGAAATACTCTTTACTTAAGTAAAAGTATCAATACCACAATGTTACGAGTAAAAGTTTTCACATTCCAAGTTTTACTTTAGTAAAAGTACAAATGTATTGCCGTCAAATTGTGCTTTAAGTGACAAAAGTAAAAAGTAAAAAATGTCCCATTTCCCAAGTTTTCAAAATGTGTAGAAATCTTAGCAGTGGAAATCTTAGCAGTAGAAAATAGCAGATCTACAAGCTCACAACTCACAGATCTACAAGCTCACAACGCGTCGCGATGCGTTGTGAGCTTGTAGATCTGCTATTTTCAAATGGCCGAAGTATATATAGGGCTGAAGAGGTGAAGAGGTGGACTAGAAAATACAATATTTGCCCCTGAGATGTAGCGGAGCAGAAGTAAAAGTAGTGAAAATTGGAAATACTCCAGTAAAGTAAAAAGATACCTCAAAACTGCACTTAAGTACTGTACTTGAGTACATGTACTTAACAGTAGTTACTTTCCACCACAGCTTAATCCTACCCCCCCTTTTTACATCAACCCCCGGCCAAACTCCGCTGTCTGCGTATTCTTCCACATTCCTTTTCTCCCATTTCTTTTTTTTATCTATTGTTGCCTCCTGCATTTTCTCTTTGGGCCTAGCTGTGTCCTCTCTCTCCTCTGCTGTATACAGTATAAGTGATGACCATAATGAAGGAAATGACTGGCCCATTGAGCGCCCCGCGGCTCTGTACCGTATTGAGAGGCTGTCAGATTTCCGTCAGGCTTGTCAGATAACTTTTCATTGTGTTTACAATAGATCGCTAGATGAGCTGTCTGGTAGAATGCAGAGGCAAGTCACGGAGGTGGGGGGGCCAAGCAATGCAAACAACTGTCTGTCCATATAATTGTGTGCGTTTGTGTGGGCATTTCTTTGCAGACAAAAGGAAGGGAAAGGGAGAGGAATAAAGGGCCAGGTATAGGCAGGACAAGATGAGTTGAGAAGGGAAAGGGAGAGAAATAAAGAGGGAGGTATAGGCAGGACAAGATGAGTCGAGAAGGGAAAGGGAGAGGAATAAAGAGCGAGGTATAGACAGGACACAATGAGTTGAGAAGGGAAAGGGAGAGGAATAAAGAGGGAGGTATAGACAGGACATGATGAGTCGAGAAGGGAAAGGGAGAGGAATAAAGAGCGAGGTGCAGGACAAGATGAGTGCAGGGCGATAAAGGTGTTGTGTAGATGTCGGGCTGATGTTGGGTAAACATGGGGGGAGATGGAATGTGGAGATTGAGTGGAAGGGAAAATGGTTTGTGTCAAACCCTGCCGTGTGCACTGTGTGCAGTCAGACGAAGGATAACAAAGTCACCAACGCACACACATACACACACACACACACACACACAGGTTTGTATTACTATACTTGTGAGGACATCAACTTTTTAGGTGACTTATTTAGTCACCAACACATATTTCGTTTTTAATCGTGACCCTAGCTGAAAAAAGCTTCACACTGCAACGTATTGTGAGCTTGTAGGTCAGTTATTTTAGTGCATGACACCGGCACGCGACTAAGTATAAATCCTCGCTGATTTATACTTATGCGTGCCGGTGTCATGCACTAAAATAACCCCAACCCCCCAGCGTAACTCCAACCCAACGTCTAACTGCAACCTGAATCTTCCCAAATCAGTTTTGGGAACCATAAAACAACCATTTCTCTGGTGAGTACCAGGAAAAAAACGTTGTCACAATGTCTATTTCTCACATTCTGCTATACTGTACTTGTGAGGACATTTGGCCCTCATAAGTATAGAAATACACACACACACACACACACACACACACACACACACACACACACACACACACACACTCCCTCAAACACCACTATTCTCTCCACCAGTGCCTGCGTGTCACACACACACACACACACACACACACACACACACACAAGGCACACGGCACGCGCACAGCACCCGGCACGCGCGCGGCACACAGCACACGCAGTGAAAACATAACGCTGGTCATTTGCTGGAGGCTTACATCGACTGTGGTCAGTTTTAACACAGGTGTCTCCACAGTGGGGATTTGAAGCCCTGACTCTGGCAGGGTTTAAGCTAGTGTGCTGCTCTCTGGCTCTGGCTTGTTGACCACCAGTACTGTGGGGGGCCTTAGAGTCAGAAGTCCTGCTACAGTAGTTCTCTATTCTGCCACGGAGCATATTATCACATTCACACGGTGTCCTGGTTCTAAATGAGTCCCTGGGCGTGTGACTCTGTGCTCCAGTTGAGAACCGCTGGTATGGACAGATAAAGTTAAGTGTTCCGTCCTTCCTAGGGTACATTTACTCAAGTACTGTGCTTAAGTACTTGATTTTTACTTTACTGGAATACTTTACATTTTCAATAATTCTACTCCACTACATCTCAAAGGCAAATATTGTACTTCACTCCACTATAATTATTTGAAAACTTTAGTCCCTAGTTACTTTGTAGATTTTGATTATTATTACAAAGCTACTTCAGTAGCTATGTATACATTGCCAATTTGAAAATAGCCGATCTACAAGCTCACAAGCTTGTAGAGCTGCTATTTTCAAAGGATTTTTATACATTTGAAAACTTGTGAAATGGGACCTTCTGCATAATGAGTACTTTTGGTACTTTTAAGTATATTTTGATGCTTGATACTTTTGTACATTTACTCAAGGAAATTTTGAATACCTAACTTGTAACAGAGTATTTCTAATACGGCATTGACACTTTTACTTAAGTAAAAAAAGTGAGTACTTCTTCCGTCACTGCCTCCCACCCCCACCCACTTCTCTTTCCCCCTTCTCCCTCCGAGGTCCTGCTGACAGCACTCTATTAGAGACACTTCTGAGGAAGGTTAGGTCTTTAAAGGCAGGATGCAATTCAATTCCCCTCATGGCGTACTGCTCTGCCCCTGGCCTCCCGTTGTGATAAACGTTGTCAGAGTTGCTCTGCTGTTTGTGAAGACATATAGGCTCAGTAGGTGATTTGAGGTGGGGGATGCCACCCCCCCTTATTAGCAAGCTGACCATAATGCCTCCCCCTTGTTAAAGCACAATTACATTTTGGTGGAAGTTTGCGTTGTGCACTGCAGTTACCTTGGCACATAGTCTGGCATCGCCAGTACAAATGAAACGTGCTCTGGCAGATTCGTCAGCTTTCTGGGCCAAACCTTGCCAAATATGTAAATTTTGCCAGGACATCTTCAAAAGTTGCTCTGTAGATTACAAATGAATTATCTAAAATACAGCACGTTCCCCAATGACTTACATTGTACGGGCCAAAACCGGTCTCAAACTCTCAAGTTTAGCATACAGATGGACGCAGCATGCACGCCCCCCCCCCAGCGTTAAGAAAAGCAACACCTGTGCGAGATTTGGGCCGTGCCTCCTGTTAAAAATGTACAAATCACCCACTGCATTATTACGCTGATATGAAACGCTGAGCTCGTTGTCTCATCCATCATGACCGTGACCTTTCCCCAAATCTTTTTTTTTTCCTTCTTTCTCTGCTTTGCTCAGCAAAAAGTTTTCCTTGACTCACATCCCTCAGCTCAGACGGTCCGTTTCATACACTTATCCTTGAACTTCCCCTTCAGCAACACATCTCCACGGCCCAGGGAGTGATTTCATAACATTGTGGTGATTGATGCTTTGAGAGTATAATAAGACGCTGTAATCACCACCAGGCAGGCTGGAGGAACCGACTTCTAATGGCTAACTTTGCATCACTTTCTTGTCACGGGATGGAATAGGATGCCGTTTGCCGCATTCATGAATGTGATTTTTTTTTCCCTGCAAAGAGCAGCACTCCACTTATTATGAGTAATGGGACTGTTCTCCCTTCCTGGGAGTTCATTAATAAAAGCATGACTAAATGATGCAACTCTAGTTTATGTTGATTTAAGATGCCACCACTCAGGAAATCCATCTGTCTATGTCCAGTTGAAAACGGTCACATAAAAAGTTAATAATATTGTTGTTTTTTGCTGTCATCATGGTTGTCTATGTTGTCATGCTGTGAGTGGTTATGATGACATGTAAAAGCCTACATGTAATGAATGGTCAATAGAAGTGACAGCTAGCTCAGCACATTCTCCCCCTGTAGCCCTTCAAGTTCCCCCCTTTTTTAATATGGAGATTGGAGAATAATAATAAGCTAATTAATCAGCTTCTCCAGTTGATGCAGTGAAACAGCCTGCAGGCTCTATGAAGAGAGAGAGAGAGAGAGAGAGGGGGAGAGAGAGGTAGTGATTATTATGGGGTAATGAGGAGAGTTTAATGTTAGATACCTGACATTGCGTTTCTGCAAAATAGGGTACAATGTCTAGGCAGAGTGCAAGGAAGGAATCGAATGAATGTTATGTTTTATGAGTTGTTATATACATAGCATCATCACTTTCACTTCCCAAAATATCGCATATCGTGACTTCTTGGGACAAATGTGACCAAACCTCAAACTGTGCCGCCTCGGGCACTTCCGCACTCCAGGAATGCGGAAGTGCCGTTCTCAAACCCAAGGCGTAAAAAGTTGACGGCTCCACCAAAACAAATGTGAAAACGCCGGAAGAGCGCCGTGTAATGCGGTCTTGAACCACGAGAGGCACTGCGAGTGAGCCGTAAGGCGAGCGAGTCGCCGTGCCGAGCGTTGCGAAGTCCGCTTGAGCCGACGCAGCACCGTTCAAGTTAATGTCCCGATAGGGACAGAATCGTAACTCGTATCCCCCCCTAGTCAACATGTGCCGTAATTTGCCTTCCAGTCAAACGTTTGACTTCTTGGGATGTTCGTCCCAAAAAGTGTTGATTTTGACAGCAATTTTTTATTTTGTTTACTAAGTTATTAGTCTTTTGAATAAAATTCTATTTCGTTATAGTCATATTTTAGTCGTCTGAAATGTTTTACTTTTAGTCTCGTTTTAGTCGTAAAACCAAAAATGTATTTTGGCTGGCCTTGATGGTGTCGTAATGGTTGATTTTACACTTGGTTGCATGCTCAATAGCCGATCTACAAGCTCACAACGTGTCTCAGCGCGACACGTTGTGAGCTTGTAGATCTGCTATTTTCAGAGCGCAACACCCGAGCGCAACCAAACATAAAATTACCCTCCCTAACATTTTAATGTAGCTTTTAGTTGTTGACGAGGTTGTCAATATGTTTAGTCTTAGTTTTAGTCATCGTAGCTTAGTTTTTATTTAGTTTTCGTCAGTGAAAAAAGGTAGTCGACGAAACATTTTCGTCATAGTTTTAGTCGACGAAATCAACACTGGTCCCAAGAAGACACCTGTTTGCCGTCTTGGGAGTGAGAATGCGTTGTTAAGCATAGAACTTTTATAATACACTGTGATGTTGCCTATCTTATTTCTTACAATGTACCGTTGTCTCCCTCTCCCTCAGGGTTCATCTACACAGGGGACGTGGTCCATCGGATGCTAACCGCCACCCAGTACATCGCTCCCCTCATGGCCAACTTTGACCCCAGTGTCTCCAGAAACTCCACTGTGATCTACTTTGACAACGGTAACTACAGTATACAGAGCATACCTGATATATCTTGTTCACGGTGGTGGAAAGTAACAAAGTACATTTACTCAAGTACTGTACTTAAGTACAATTTTGAGGTACTTGGAGTATTTCCAATTTTCTATACTTTTACTTCTACTCCACTACATGTCAGTATCTTAATGTACTGTAATTGAAGCCCTATTTAGACAACAGGAGGAGCAAAGTCAGAACGGAATATGCTAATTGGTGTCGGGGGTGTGTCCATGGCAATTTTTCTACTTACATGGTGTGTTACTGTATGTGGGCGCTATATGTCAGTGCATGGCACCAAGGTGCCCTGAATTAGTCATTGGTGTGTTTCGG
The DNA here is from genome assembly GCF_963454915.1 of Gymnoscopelus microlampas. Classification (NCBI taxonomy): domain Eukaryota; kingdom Metazoa; phylum Chordata; class Actinopteri; order Myctophiformes; family Myctophidae; genus Gymnoscopelus; species Gymnoscopelus microlampas. Next base: position 8,602,854 of record NC_139959.1, on the reverse strand, counting down.
GCATTACATTAATTAAATCAATCATAGAGTGTTGGATCCCATTGCCTTTAAAACCCATTAAGACCTGGAACGCATCTGTGTCGCTTTAGATTTCTTTGGCTATTCAAAAATATCAGATATACAAGCTCATAGCGCGGCACCGAGTGCCGCGATATGAGCTTGTAGATCTGCTATTTTTGAAAAATCTTGAAAAAAAAGTTTTCGTTTTTTTTCCAAAAACTGTTAGGATTGTTTTTAAGAATCGCCTCAGGTCTTAAAGGGTTAAGAGGTAGGTGTGCCGGCTTCATTCTCATTGCTAATTACATGGTAGATAAGGGGACACAAATCTCTGAGAGGAGCAGTGTTTATAATGTGATATAATGATGTCACTGCACCAGCGATAAGACCGGCTTGGATGTGGTCTTAAAGGGTAAGACCACTTTGGTAGAGGTTTGGGTTGTGTAGTTACCTTGCCATGATGTAACTCCAAAGGTGGGCAAGAAATCAAAAATAATTGCTCCATTGATTAGAAATTGATAATTCAAAATATGCTCCTCATTGACTTACATTGTACGGTAAAACAGCTCTCAAAGTCACTCTTTTAGCACATAAATGAACCCAAACAAAGTTGATTCAGACAATATAGAACATCACCAAACCCAGTACTGTTTGTTTTTTTAATAAAAATGTCAACTTCCTGTTGATTTTACAATTTGAAGATCTGGATCCGGATCCGCCGATCCAGTCCGGGTTTTCTACTTATTAAAAATGGCAAAATCAACAGGAAGTTGACATTTTTATTTAAAAAAAAAAACAGTACTGGGTTTGGTGATGTTCTATATTGTCTGAATCAACTTTGTTTGCGTTCGTTTTTGTCCTAAAAGAGTGACTTTGACAGCAGTTTTACCGTACAATATAAGTCAATGAGGAGCATATTTTGAATTGTCAATTTCTAATCAATGGAGCAATTATTTTTTATTTCTTGTCCACCTTTGGAGTTACATCATGGCACGTTAACAACACAACCCAAACCTCTACCAAAGTGGTCTTACCCTTTAAGGGGAAACACAAAGATACCATTGCGCTCTGATCATGGCAGACCACACCTCGTTTTTAGACCAACAACCCCCCCCCATGTGCAAAGATAATTTGTTATCAACACGGGCGCGAGGTGTAAACATTTGAACTGCGCGGTTCCGAAAATAGTAATGATCATTGCGCTTTGGCTTTGCGCCGTATTGCGCTTGGTGGAAGATACTTGGGCCCAGAAAGTGTAAAATTGGATTTAGCTGTGTACTGGGTTTCAGGCCAGGAATGGGGGCATATGTTTTTGTATATAATCAAGGATCCCAGCCGTTACACCAGCGAAGGCAACTTTGACTTTGATAGATGATTTTGGCTCTCTTATTCCATTACAGGAATAAGAAATCTCAATCCCATCTGATAACTTTGTCATCCCCAATTGCCACGAAACCCACATCATTTCCTTCGCCATCTGTTGTTTAAGGTCATCCACCATAAGGGCCAGTTCTTTCTGTCCTAAAGGGACCCGCTGCAGTAGAGATGTGAGGAACGTTAGCCAGCTGTTTGACCTTCTGCAAGTGAAGCTCATCAGGCTTTACCCAGACTGGCAGGGGATCAATGCTCAGCTAGGCTGCTCCCTGCCGCCCTGTCCATCAGTCAATGCACTGCCAATGCAATCAACAAGAAGCACTGTACTGTATGGTCTGCTGCCTCAGAACCTCCAGCTGCATGTTGGCCATCTCAGAGACTCTCGAGGCTTTTCACATTAAACATACAGTACCTCAATGCATTTGTAATTGCATACACAGTATACATACATTATATTTGAAAGAGAGAAAGATTATTGTCCATGGTTCCGTCACTCCACAGGGTTATCCAACGACAAATGCTGGGTGACAGTTGTAGATAGATAAATATAAGTATTACCTTAGTGTCAATGATGAACTGTCCTGGCAAATGTGACTTAAAGATGCAGTGCAGTGACATTTTCGGTCATTTTATTTTGAAGATTCAGTCTGAAACGTCGTCTCAACCAATCAGAAGGTCCCATCCCTACAGGCTATGACACGTTGGAATCTCAATCGCTTCAGCCGTTTGCAACAGGGTTAGTGTTTGTTTACAAGTGAGAGACGGCCAGTTAAGCACGTTTGCCACTACGTGGCTTATTTCGAACCTATAATGTTTTCAGATACATATTTTAGTGTGCAGATTAAGTTTAAAATTAGTCATCTTGAATGAAATTCAAAACGGAGTAGCTCTGTAATTAAAATCAGCTGTGTTTGAAGAACGTGCAGCTATGGGAATCACACAGGTGCATGTAATCAAGATTCATTTATATTCATGAAAGTTGTGTTATGTCATCACTTAGCACGTTTTTGTTTACAGGAAGTAATTAAGATTGGCTTTTTTTTTTTCAATTATTTTGGCATTTATTGTTAGGTATGCCCATAAGATGACCACGGATATGCTCTAAAAGTGTGAAAAACATATTTTTCATTTAACTACACCTTTAAGACTGCTGGAACTCACAGACATTCTGTGAAGTGAAGGCTTGGCATGTGATGAATTATAAACTATGATACATTATTTACTTTATGATGTCAGTCATCTGTAGTTTCAGACAATCCACTGACCTCCAGTATAAACTTTTAAGTTTAAAAAAGTTAAATATTAAGGTATAAAATATTTCAAAAAATCTATTGCACCAGCAATGGTAATTTTGACTTTGATTGATGTTTTAGCTCTCTTAGAAGTTGTCCATGACCTTCCCCCGGATCATAACACACCACTCTGGACAGCTTCAATCCAATAATTGGACGTGGGGTGTGGGCATGCATAAAAGACAAACTTTGTCAACTTTAGGTATAGTTATAGTGCATTCCATGTCTATAATTGATTATGAACATAAGGCATTATAATCTGCTTATAACACTGTATAATTATGGTTATAAGAACTCATGATTATACTATATATATGTGATACTGATGTAGGCGCCTTCACATCTAGATTTTCAGGCCACGTTTAAGTGTTCTCTATATTTGGGCATGTAACGTACAGTATGTGACCTACCGTAACATGTGACGTATGTGACCCAAGAGCCGACCGACCGACCGACCGACTTCAAACTCGGCGAGTGCGTCATAGATGACCCGAGGGAGTGCGGTGCCCGGCATCAAGTCGGTCGGCATGCAAGGCTTGGCCAATCAAATCCGGATGTCACGTTTGTGAATATTTTTTGTGACATTTGTAGGCCAATCAAAGCCACAGGTTACTTTTGTGGCGCCCACACCGTCCTCTCACAACCCTATTTTAATATAAGTTAGATGCACACAATCATGCATGCACAAACAGTGTGTCTTGTGGACAAAATAATTCCTTCCTAATGCCTGCTGGTAGAGGAGGGCTGCATTTTGTTTTGTTTCTCGTCATGCAGCCTCCGGGCCATTTAATAGAATAAGAAACAAGGCCAGTGTGTACTCTGTATTTTTAGCCAGGAAGCCCCAAATAGCATGGCAGCCTTCCCTCATGAACTCAATGCATTTTAAGTAGGCCTGTGACTTGCATTAGGCTTTACAGTGGTGTCTAAGTCACTATTTAACATACTGTCCCTTCTCTCGCATCTTTTTCTGCCTTAATTCCCTCCTAACCGCTCTTCCCCCTGTCCTCAAGTCCTCCCACCGCTAGTTTTCATCCAAACACTGAAATGGGTCGTTATTCACTGTTCATAATGAATCATTATCTCTCTCTTACCTGACCCAGACCCAGTGTACCGTATGTACTGTACATTTGCCATTTACCCTGACAGCATTAAGTCATTAAACGTCAGTGCAGAGGCCTTACGGTGTCTGCTGTGCCTCTTCATCTGTCCTCAAACGAGGGGCACGCTGCCGCCACGACCTGTGCCAGAAGTGGTAAATGGACTGCATTTATATAGCGCTCTTCTTTTCTTCCCACCACTCAAAGTGCTTTACAATGTACGCCTCACACTCACCCATTCACACTACACACATTCACACGCAGACAGCGGAGGCAGCTATGCCAACCTGCTCCGTCGGGAGCAATGGGTTTAGTGTCTTTTACCCACACGGCGTCTGGAGGAGCCTGAGCCGGCGCGCCTTACCTCCCGAGCCACTTCTGCCAACCAGTGTTGATTTTGACAGCAAATTTGGATTTAGTTTTAGTCATAGTCTTTTGAATAAAATTCCATTTAGTTTTAGTCATATTCTAGTCATCTGAAAAGTTGTAGTTTTTGTCTAGTTTTAGTCGACTAAATATAAGATTTTAGTCGACTAAATCTACAGTTGATTTAGTCGACTAAAATGTATTTTGGCGGTGCCTTGATGGCGTCGTAATGGCTGATTATACACTTGGTTTCATGCTGCAAATAGCCGATCTACAAGCTCACAACGCGTCGCAGAGCTTGTAGATCTGCTATTTTCAGAGCGCACACACCTGAGTGCAACCAAATATAAAATGACTTGTCTTTTAGTTCTACTGGATCTCTTCTCCACTGTAGTCCCTCTTTAACATTTTAGTCTAGTTTTTATTTGTTGACGAAATGGTCAATATATTTAGTCTTAGGTTCAGTCATCGTGGCTTAGTTACGGGGCCAGAGCTCAGCTCTGGACCTGTTTTGTTATTGGCAGTATTCTGTCACTTCTGCCACTTTTCGCAGTTCTGGCTGAACCGCGCTGTCGCTTTTTACGAAACTCGGCCATATGGTAGATGGTCATGAAAAACGATCAAAAAATAATTCTCACAATCTTTCGTCCAAAGGTGGCGCTATAGCACTCAATTGAAAATGCCAACTTTGACCAGGTACAACTCATGCCCTGTTTGACCTACAGCCATGAAACTTGGATACACATATGCGTCTCCTCATGCTGAACAACTTTCACCCTCTGACTTTTGACCTCTGACCTTTAGATCTCCCACCATTTTGAATTATATGAAAAACAGTCATTGGCTCCTAACTTCTGCATTTTTTCACTTATGGAAAATCCGTTGGAAATTTTTGTAGGCAGAGGTCCAAAGTTCAAGTGTTAAACGTTTCGTGCAGATTGCTCAAAAATCCCAGGATTCCATAGATTTTAACTATTGCAGTTTTATGAAAATTATTCATCTGCGCCTAAAACATACATGTAGACTCACATTTCTTTGAAACTTTGCAGAAATGTACAGGGTCATTCCAGATATCACTGAAACCAATCTTACTCCAATTGGCCAAAGGGGGGCGCTATAGCAATTTTTTGAAAATACAGACTTTAAACAGGCATAAGTCATGCCTCGTTTGGCCGAAAGTCATGAAACTTGCTTACACATGTGCCTTGACTCATGAGGAACACACGTATCGATTTGACCATTAAGCTCCGCCCTTAGATTTTCCGCAATTTTGAGCAGTTTGAAAAATACTTGTTTTTGCCAGTTCTGGCTTAACCGTGCATACGCTTTTTACGAAACTCGGCCATATGGTAGATGGTCATGAAAAACTACCAAGAAATAATTCTCACACTCATTCGTCAAAGGGTGGCGCTATAGCACTCAATTGAAAGTGCCAACTTTGAACAGGTACAACTCATGCCCTGTTTGACCTACAACCATGAAACTTCGATACACACATGCGTCTCTTCATGCCCGACAACTTTCGTGGTCTGACTTTTGACCTCTGACCTTTAGATCTTCCACCATTTTGAATTATATGAAAAACAGTCATTGGCTCCTAACTTCTGCATTTTTTCACTTATGGAAAATCCGTTGGAAATTTTTGTAGGCAGAGGTCCAAAGTTCAAGTGTTAAACGTTTCGTGCAGATTGCTCAAAAATCCCAGGAGGAGATAGTTTTTAACTATTACAGTTTTATGAAAATTATTCATCTGTGCCTAAAACATGCATGCAGACTCACATTTCTTTGAAACTTTGCAGAAATGTACAGGGTCATTCCAAATATCACTGAAACCAATCTTACTCCAATTGGCCAAAAGGGGGCGCTATAGCAATTTTTTGAAAAGGCAGACTTTAAACAGGCATAAGTCATGCCTCGTTTGGCCGAAAGTCGTGAAACTTGCTTACACATGTGCCTTGACTCATGAGGAACACATCTATCGCTTTGACCAGTAAGCTCCGCCCTTAGATTGTCCGCAATTTTGAGCAGTTTGAAAAACACTTAAACCCAGGATTTTTCAGCTATTTGCGTGAAACTGTATCATCTGTGTGATCTCCTTTTTCACAGTTACTTGTCTGTTGGGCCAATGGCGTCTCCCTTATATGAATATATCTCAACGTCGCCAGTTCAAGCCTCACTTGATGCAGACTTAATTTAAGTTGAATTGCAAACAACATGACTGTATCAATGAATACATGTGCAAATGGTAAAGATAACCTGAAATGCTTATTTGAGAGTACGTTTTTTCAACGTATGACATACTTCATTCTGAAAATAGCTGATCTACAATCTCACAACTTTTCATGGTTTGTGAGCCTGTAGATCGGCTACTTTCACTAGTTTTGGTTCTGAGGAGATGTACAATTTCTTCATTGGTAAATGGTTTGTGAACGAGTGATCTTAGTGTTAGTGAAACAGGGGCTTGGTTCATGAAAGAAGGCAAGAGTTTATGATCTTGCCTTGAACTGCCTGTTAATGGCAGTAGGTTGAGATCAATCAAACCATTATGTTTCCATCTCTCTCTCTCATCAATCTATTGTTTCCATGTCACTCTCTCTCTCTTCAATCTATTCCGTTTCCATGTCTCTCTCTCTCTCTATTCACTGGCCCCGTATTATCGCTGCTTGCAGCTATATTTTTTATTTAGTTTTTATTTAGTTCTCGTCAGTGAAAAAAGGTAGTCGACGAACATCTTTCCTCATAGTTTTAGTCGACGAAATCGACACTGCTTACCTCCCGAGCCACTTCTGCCAACGCATGCCAGGGCAACACATGCCACATGTGAATTATTGTGGGACTTCCCATAGCAGCTACAGTAGAGATGGCTGTGTGCTCCTCCAGGCTGTCAGCAGGGAAACTAAATCTTCTCTTTATTTTGGACGGAGAGAGAGGAGCTCCGGGTGTGTGATGGAAAAATTGATTAGTTGTGTTAACAAACCTTTATTGCCTCGGCGCTCCGCCAAATGGCTACAGGGGTAGGCGTTGCTTTTCCCGTCGATCGGGTCTCTCTGAGGTTCATGCTGAATCCAAACAGTAGTATTGCGGGCAGACCCTGCCGTCTAGGGGCATGAAGATCATACCGTATGCCGCGTGCGACTAGAGATGGGACGAAACTTACATGTACATGACACAATTATTGTGGCAAAAATAATTGCGGTTAGCAATATTATTGCGATAATGAAAATGTGCTTAAAACTTAAAATGGCACTTTTGTTAATCACTTGAACCCCCAACATCCCTATTCTGGGTGGAACATTCGCCAAAAATAGCTGACCCACAAGCTCACAACGCACTGAAACGCAACGTGTTGTGAGCTTGTAGTTCCAAGCTACCAAATGCGCTCTTAACAGGTCAGTTTTATCAAGTATAGAGGGTTTAAGTGGTACTGAATTTGCAGATCAACAGAAGCTAATTCATCCTAGTGTATATTTTCTTGTACATAGTTTTCACTCTTCATACCAGTAACCTGTAAGCTGATTGTATGACGTTCTGTATAGTAGTGTGTATATCTGTCTGTCTCTTATATGTCATCATGATTTGTGTGCGTGGGGATCTCATTTTAAACAAGCTTAGTGCTTTATGAGTCTTCCAGTTTAGTAGACCCTGTATTGTGAATTTGTACTTCCATGTACTGTTGTTCTCATGTCTTACTAAATAAAGTACATCAATCAATATGATGGAGGACAATTTCATTTATATCTCTGCACGAATAACGATTATCGTCCCATCCCTACGTGCGACTGTTCTAATCTGGCCCATGCAGGCCCAGTGGGTTGACTATGGATGAAGGCTAATGACAAAGTTCTTTGTCATACAAGTTGTTTTGTTTGAATCAAACGATGCACGAGTTGCATGTCGACTCTTCGTCTCTGCATGACTCCTCTGTATGTGTGTTGATTCCAATCAGGGGTGGCTTTGTGTGGATTGTGCTGCTAGTGCACATGTGGTTCACACACAGTAAAAATCCTGTGTGTTCATTTAGTTCTTAAGAGTGGACAAATGGAACCACATGGGGGGACACTTAAGGGTCCATGTGTACACTCTCAGAGTTAAATGAACTGTCAGAATTTTTACTGTGCATGTGGTTGATTCGATGTGGTTCTTTGTGATTCTCTGTGGTCATAAACTGTGTGTGTGTGTGTGTGTGTGTGTGTGTGTGTGTGTGTGTGTGTGTGTGTGTGTGTGTGTGTGTGTGTGTGTGTGTGTGCGTGCGTGCGTGCGTGCGTGCGTGCGTGCGTGCGTGCGTGCGTGGTTCTGATCAGTGGTGTACTGGAGTATTTCCAATTTTCTGTACTTTTACTTCTACTCCATTACATCTCAGAGGCAAATATTATACTTTTACTCCACTACAATTATTTGAAAACTTTAGTAACTAGTTACTTTGTAGATTTTGATAATAGATTACAAAACATACATTAACCACTTCAGCCCTATTTGAACTTTGGCTGTTTGAAAATCCCAAAATCTACAAGTGTGCTTGTAGATCTGCTATTTTTAAAAGAGTTTTTATACATTTGAAACCTTGTGAAATGGTACATTCTGCATAATGAGTACTTTCTATACTTTTGGTACTTTAAGTACATTTTGATACCAATACTGTTGTACTTTTACTCAAGTAATTTTTTTAATTCCGTTTTTTCTACATTGCAGAATTGATACTGAAATGTGAGTACTTCTTCCACCCCTGGTTCTGATTATACAGGCACTGCTCTAGTGGTCCAGTGGGACCACGTCCATCTCCAGGACAGCTACAACCTGGGCAGCTTCACGTTCCAAGCCACGCTCCACAACGACGGCAGGATCATCTTCGCTTACAAGGAGGTCAGCCTTTAAACTCTCTTCTGTCTCTCTCTCTTTGTCAAATGTTCTGCCTTTGTGCAATGGGTTCTTTCCTCACACAGTGAAGTAGTCTGTGCTCAAGTGCCTACTGGTAGTTTTGTTTACTCGACCTTGTTCCAAATAAAAAATTGTATTGCTTCATCACTGCGTAATATTCGCGCGTGTCACGGTTATGTAACCGTGACACAAACATATATTTTTGGGTTTATTAATCGCACAGGGAAACAAGATCTCCTGGCGTCTCCTTTATACACAGTGCATCACTGTTGTCGAGCAGGAAACTCCTATCTCCATATTCCAACTTTTTGAGTTTTTTCGTAAATTTAACGCTCTACTTGATCATACTACAGCGTCACAAAAAAACATCAAAAGTAGCAGATCCACAAGCTCGAAACACGGCACGAAGCGACGCGTTTTGAGCTTGTCGATCTGCTACTTTTGATGTTTTTTTATTTGAATCTAGGTTTTGGACAAAATCCAGGTTTTGGACAAAATCCAGGTTTTGGACAAAATCCAGGTTTAGGACAAAATCCAGGTTTTGTAATCCAGGTTTTGGACATAAGAGACGATATATATATATTTTATTTCCTAGTTGCTGTGATTTTTCCCATGAACTCCTCACCCTGGTCTTTCTAACAAAACAAAACAAAAGAAAGAAAGAAATGCCTCATGTACTTTTCTAGACGTTAATGTCGTCACCGTACCTCCATCTCTTGATTTGAGTTGATGAAATAAAGCGTTTGCATTCACGAGCCCCTCACCCCTCACCCTGGGCTTCATAACGCGACGCCACTGTGACTGACAATATAATGACTTTCACTGCCTAAGAAAATATGACCTAATGTCCCTGTACCGTTTCCATATGCTTCATTTAGCTGCAAACGGTGATTGAACTTACAGTATGCAGGCAGCATCTCACTCACACACATATGAGAGAGATTACGTTTATTAGATTTTTTTGTGATGTGTGTCTAGTGAGCTTTTTACATTTAAAGTTGCCTGTGGGCGGAAGGCGGGAGGACAAGAAATTAAATTTAATAAGAAACAGAGCAAATACAGAACAATAGTCAGTAACAGTGACTATATAGTCTTAAAATAAAGTGAAGTAGCCCCCTTATGTACAGTATGACCATCGTATCAATCAATCAAATCTTTATTAGCGGGCTCTGGTCCAAAGAGATAAAATAAAACACAAGACCAAGATGTGGTATGATTGGTGTGCCCAATAGCTCATCCACACTCTCGACTGACTGAACTCTCGACTTAATAGCGCCGTATTTCTCAGCGTTTAATTAAGTGATTTTAACCGATTAAGACCGGGAACACATCTGCATGTCATTTTTAGATTTCTTTGGCTATTCAACAATAGCAGATCTACGAGCTCGTAGCTTGTAGATCTGCTATTTTTTTTTAAATCAGGAAAATGTTTGCAAATATTTGTTGTTGTTTTTTTTAAGCGGACATTTGTAACTCAAATATTTGCTTCTGGGGGTCACTGGAACTAAATATTTTACAAATGTTCGCTTTCAAAAATATATATTCCAATATTTGCACACATTTTCAACATTTTTCAAAAATAGCAGATCTACAAGCTCATAGCGCGGCACTCGGTGCCGTGCCAGGAGCTTGTATATCTGCTATTTTTGAATAGCCAAAGAAATCTTAAAATGACACAGATGATGCTTTCCCGCTCTTAAAGGGTTAAAAGAGCAGTCCCGGTTCTTCCCATGGAATATCTCATGTCAGCGTTATTGTTCTGTAAGAACTAAAGCCCTGACCATTACATGTAATTGGAGTTATTACCGGAACGCTGCTCGCCGTAAGGCCTGTTAGCTCGTGCTGAGCACCTCCTCCGTCTCACTTTTCCTGTAAGCATTCATTCCAATCACGGGATACTTCTCCCCAGCGTAGCCCTGCTCCTCCTCTCCGGCGATGTCGTGTAAATTCACTATATTCACTTCGAAAACACTTTAACCCATTAAGACCGGGAACGCATCTGTGTGTCATTTTAAGATTTCTTTGGGCTATTAAAAAGCCCAAAGATAGCGTGGAGTGCCACGCTACGAGCTATTTTTGAAAAATGCAAATGTTTGAAAACAGTTTTTTGAAATAATTGATGTTGCTATAATCAGTAGTTCTCAAACTTTTTCATGGCAAGGACCCCCAAAATGATATGTATTTGGCCGCGGACCCCCATCTCAAAATATTTTGTTCCAGGGACCCCCCTCCCAGAAGTTGTAACAGAGTTAAAACATTTTTGCTTTAAAAAAAAATATATATATTCAAAAATGTGCACACATTTTCACGATTTTTCCAAAAATAGCAGATCTACAAGCTCATATCGAGCTTGTATATCTGCTATTTTTGAATGGCCAAAGAAATCTTCAAATGACACACAGATGCGTTCCCTGTCTTAATGGGTTAACTGGTACTGTATATATAAACCCTAAGTGCCAGGGCTAGAATTGCCCGTGTTTGGTCCTTTCTGCATCATAATATGTTTTGCCAAAGTACTCACACACAGTCATTTATTTGCGTAGCAGTTTTGGACTATTTTCTCAAACTCATTCCAATCATTGGATACTTCTCCCCAGAGTAACCCGCTCCTCCTCTCCAGCGATGTCATGTAAATTCACTACATTCACTTCGAAAACACTCTTAACTGGTACTGTATATAATATATAAACCCTAAGTGCCAGGGCTGCCATATTATAGGCCCGTGTTTGGTCCTTTCTGCATCAGAATAATGTTTTTCCAAAGCAATACTCACAGTCATTTGCGCCTCTTGTTTCGGACAATTTTCTCTGAGGGGAGTCAATTATTACTTGCCAAGTTATCTTGCATTCGGTGTTTGGGTCTATGCGAGGGAATGCATTATGCAAGTATCTATTTGCATGTATCCAGACACACAGTGCTTCGTATATACACCATCCATTACCCAGTCCACTCACCCGTGTGTGTGTGTGTGTGTGTGTGTGTGTGTGTGTGTGTGTGTGTGTGTGTGTGTGTGTGTGTGTGTGTGTGTGTGTGTGTGTGTGTGTGTGTGTGTGTGTGTGTGTGTGTGTGTGTGTGTGTGTGTGTGTGTGTGCGTGCGTGCGTGCGTGCGTGCGTGCGTGTTTTAGGTTTGTGTTATACTCGCATTTGAAATGCTGTGGTTTGCATCAGATTTGCACACCGGTCTTCAGCAAACCCTGGTCCACCCAATTAACATGATAAATGCAGTATGAAGCATCTCCTCTTACTCTCTGTGAATAGAGACTCCAGTTCAGCATGAACTTAAGTATGACTATATCTAATTATATTCCCCCATTTACCCTGGTTATAATTGCTCACTGTATCTTCTTTATTTCAGCGCGAGGGCCTGTGCCAGGCTCGCGGTACTTGGTCCTGTATGGACTGTGGCTACAGACTGACAAATGGGGGACTTAATTGTTAATTGATTTTTTACCCCGTCACTCGTTTCCTTTTCAGATCCCAATTGAGGTGTCACAGATCAGCTCCGTCAATCACCCGGTGAAGGTGGGCCTGTCCGACGCCTTTGTGGTGGTCCACAGAATCCAGCAGATACCCAGTGAGTGTCCAGCAACCACACACCACTTAGCAGTGATAGCACAGATAATATAGTCATAACCTCAGAGACAGGTGTATATCAGTGTTGTCGGGCAGAAACCTCATATCTTCATGTTTGTACTTTTTATGTTTTTTTTGTACATTAACGTCCTACTTCATCATGCAAGAGTGTTGCATAAAAGTAGCGAAAATAGCAGATCTACAAGCTCACGACGCCTCGCGATCGTGAGCTTGTAGATTGGCTATTTTCACAATTTAAAACCTTTAAAAAGATTATGATAAAAAAGGAACGGCTTTGGACACGCAAGGTTTCCACGGCGACAATATCCACTATCCCACTTCATGTCCACTGACCTGACATTAAATCCTTAATTAATCTTCTTTAATCCCCTTGCTTTATCACACAGTCTCAGAGTTCAATTAACTTTTCCAGATTTTACTGTGTGTGCACCGTTCTTTGAGTAAGTGTTCTTGGTAAGCCACCCAAAACTTTCTTTTTTTGCTGTTATGTGTTGTATTGTTTTACACTTTAAACTGTGTCTGACAGCCACAGAGAGGCAGGCAGGCAGCGGGCCGGGCCTCTGGCTTTTTTTGCTGTTTCACTCTGGCTCTGGTTGTCACCACCTCCTCCCCGAGCACAGCTCCATTCCACCTCTCACAGTGGGGAGGTCTATGGGCTCGGCTCCAGATCAGTCTCTCGCTTCTCAGTTCTGCCAATTTACGCCCATTAAAGCTGAAACAACCCCGGGCAAAGAGGAGAAACTTCCAAGCCCTCTTTTTTTTCAGCCACAGTCATATGCTCTTAAGATTTTTTTTCAAGTCAATATAATGAGTTGTCAAACCCGATTTTTTCGGCGATTTACGCAGTGTGTGCGTCGGTTTGCACGAGTGAAACTTGGTTTGAATGTTATTTGTCACACTTAATATCTTATAAATATTGCTTGTCGTACGAGAAATGGTGTTGCTCTTTCGGTGTCTGATTTGTGGAATTGGATGGGAAAGCACTTGGTGTGCTGGGATTTTTAGCTGCAACCAAAGAGCTGGTGTAAGCTACTCTGTTGGTCGGTCTGTCTGTTGGTTGATTGTTCTGTCTGTCGCTTTTACAATTTTCAGCCGCTGCCACAATATAAAACCGTTGATGGTTCTGTGTCCTGATTGGCTGAGAGTGGTGGATATTCTATCGGTTACTGATCATTTGTAATTATCAGATAAGTGATTCTCAAACTTTTATTTCAAGGACCCCCAGTTTGGTATGGATTAGGCCACGGACCCCCCCATAACTCAGAGTTACAGGCTGGTAAGGGGTCCAATTGGTTTACTATCAATGATTTAGCTGGGGACCCCCTGGAACCCCTTCAAGGACCCCTGGGGCTCCCCGGACACCACTTTGAGAACCACAACTGTATTATCTGTCTGAATGCATTCTGAACATACAACTTCACACATGTTGAATTTATGAGGTTGTATGTTTTGGTTTAGGAGTTAATACAACAATCCTGATTCATGCAGAGATAGGCAGAGATAACATTGTTTTCTGTCCAAAGCGTTCTTTTCTGCAGAATCTTTGCATCGATGAAAGTTTTGCCCCTTGAATTTGTTCCTCTGTATCAGTGGTGGAAAAAGTACTACGCATCGCGGTGCGAGGCGTTGTGAGCTTGTAGATCTGCTATTTTCAAAGGAGCTAAAGTGATTAATGTATGTTTTGTAATAATATTTCAAATCTACAAAGTAACTATAACTAAAGTTTTCAAATAGGCTAATTGTAGTGGAGTAAAAGTACAATATTTGTCTCTGAGATGTAGTGTAGTAGAAGTAAAAGTGGAAATACTCAAGTAAAGTAAAAGTACCTCAAAATTGTACTTAAGTAGCCTACAGTACTTGAGTAAATGTAATGAGTTACTTTCCACCACTGGCTTTGTATAATAAACCCTCGTTGGAGCCTCTGTAATCTTCGGCTCAGCGGGACTTAAAACAAAAAAAAAGTTTCTGACTACCAAGCTATAGGGAGTGATAAAGTCCCTGGATGTGTGTGGAGATTGAGACTGGCATCCGTTTGAGTGCCGAACATGAAAGACGAGACCCAAGGCCAGATATTCTCCTCTGGCCCCCTCGGACCCCCTTTTTCCTGTTTCAGATACTCGACTTCAAACGGCCTTTTTGTGCTGACTCTGCCTCCACCACAGACCTGACTCTGCTGACTCTACTACACCTCATCCCCCCATCTGCTGCTCAAACCCACACAGATCTCTTTCACGAGCCAACGGCTGTCTATGTTGCATTTATCTGTGTGGGGGTTTCCATTAATCCATTAAGACCGGGAACGGATCTGTGTCATGTTAAGATTTCTTTGGGCATTTTTTTTTTTTGCAAATCTTTGAATATTTATATTTTAAAGCGAACATTCTTTCTCAAATTTTTGCTTCTGGGAATTCTACAAATGTCTTCTAAATCATAACATTTTTAAAAATGTTCTTAAACTTATGTTGCTATATCAGTGGTTCTCAAACTTTTTTCATTTCAGGGACCCCCAAAATGATATGTATTTGTCTGTGGACCTCCCCCATCTCAAAATATTTTGTTCCAGGGACCCCCAGAAGCAAAGATTTGAGTTAGAAATGTATATATATATATATATATATATATATATAAATATATTCAAAGATTTGCACACATTTTCCACAATCTTTTTTCAAAAATAGCAGATCTACAAGCTCTATGAGCTCTAAGCGCTATGAGCTTGTATATCTGCTATTTTTTTGAATAGCCAAAGAAATCTAAAAATGACACAGATGCGTCCCTGGTCTTAATGGGTTAAATGAACGAAACACTGGTTGAGCAAAACTCATGGTCAAGAGGAAGACTTCCTGCGGTTCGCTGTAAACATACAGAAGTGTTGTACTTGCAACTTTCTGAACTGAAAGCAGCGGTGTGGTTGCAGCAGCATGTAGAAGTGGTGATATTTGCAAAGTGCAGCTGTTCGGGGTGTCTGAACGGAAAAGGGCAGAATTTGCATCATGGGGCTGCTGCCTGCTGTCAAACTTCCTCATGAGTTCATGTTCGACAGCACATTGAAATTGAATCATTTTGTTCTGCTCCAGGATATAGCTATCAGGATATGGCATATTTTATTTAAAACCCATGTCTTTAGAGTGAACATGTTGAATTTCAGAATATACTGAGTTAATAAACCCTTTTGTCGTGTGGAATTTGGGATGGACTCCCTGTCTCGAGAAAGAATCATCAGGTTTCTTGAAAGAACCGGATTTTCTTTCACATTCCAGTCCATGGCCAGGCTGTAGAACAGATAGTGCTGCAGTATCGATTGCTGTGTTACCTATAGTTCCAGTCAATTAGAGCACTCGGTCGGCATGCAGAAAAGTGGGTTGGAAACTCTGCTGACTCTGAGGGACATTCTTGAAGAAAGATTTTTCTGTATTTCACAACTCTGCTTCTAGACAGAATGCATTTTTCGATCCCAATCCCAAATAACCGATGTATTATTTCATAGTGAAGGGGATCATCTTTTTAATGCAAGGATTTATTCTACTTACATATATACCATATACCATATAACATACAGTATATCACATGCACGGTGGATAGAGTGGCCTTGTGCTTTCATCAAAGACTGTCCCATAATCTCATACTAAATGTGACCATTGCGCTAATCAACAGCCACAGGTCTTGTCAGAAATGTCCTTGAGCAAGACACAGAACCTGCATAATGCTTGTTTACTCATTATCAATGACACTGGATAAGAAGTGCCTGTGCTATATTTAAATGGTCTACACTATGCATTTAAAAAACATGTTTAATATTTAATATTATATTGTTTATGTCGCTCAAATGTGTTTCAAAAGGTTTGAGCCTAAATCAAGCCTCAGATATACTCATTCCAACTAACTTCTCTCTGGCTCTCTGGCTTATAAAGCACTTTCACCTGCAATACCACATTGTCCTTATTTGGCACGTGGCGCTATTGAGACAGTTTGTATGCATGTTATCTCCTGGTTCTGTGTGGAAAAAGTAAAAAAAAAAAAGTTGGTTTTGTATGTGACGTCACAAACGGGCGAAAATCAGTTGGCCTGTTTTAAGACCAATTTACACAAAACCCCTGATATGCTGTGAAAGCCTGAGTGCTCAAACTGGGGTATTTTCTGGGATGGAAGAGGTAGGGGAGACCAAAAACACACAAAAAAGAAGGAAAAGTTAAAATGCATGGTGTAGTCCCTTTAAGCTACAATTTACAATTTTGGCATTTAGCAGATGCTCTTATCCAGAGCGACTTCCAAAGTGCAAGATCGGCGTAAATGGCGTTAACCCTATAACGACAGGGAAAATGACCAAGTAAATGGAGTGCGAAGGAAACTATGAAGTGCTAAGTAACTAGGAGGATACCAGGTAAATGTCAAACCTAGTCTAAATAACATGCAACATCTAAATACTTACCATATCTAAATAGCAGAAGTTGCTGGGCTGAGATAAATCATGTAGAACATTCGAAAGGAAGACGGGTGTGGATTTGGACATACTAAAACTAAAATAATGATAGCCTGTAGTGTTCAGATCTCTCTAAAAAAAAAGGCAAATTCAGCATTCATTTTAAGCCAATCTATTTTGAATACTCAAAACATTTGATGCTATCTCCACGAGGCAAAGCAGGCCCATGGCCCAGGGGATAAGATTATGCACAGAAAGAGTATATTTGGGTGTCTTGTGCCATGGAACATAATTAGAATGTCAGGTGATGGACCTGGAGTTTTGGTTTAATTCCCAAGGCAGATATGGGCCAGCTTATGCATTATGAATCACGCTCAAAGCATTATTCTTCGTATGAGTTTCTCAAACTCCCCAAAAACTAATTCTGTTTCATACCTACCGTACTTGTGTGTGTGTGTGCCTGGATTTATAGATGGACTGGACTTTCAAATTAAATTGGATTCTGCTTCTCATATTATTATCAGCTGCAAGATATTGAGAGTCAGTAATTACACAGTATAGTAGAAGTCAGCATTTTTAAAGTTTAAGTTTTCATTTGTCGCTCATTTTTAAATACTCTGCAGGCGGCTCTTGCGCTACAACTGCCTGCTTGTCAGTGAACAACCTCCCACCACCTTCCCCAGTCTCCTCCAGTTGTAGCAATTAGGCGTCAATTAATGTCAGCATCTCAGTCGATGCAGATTAATACGTATATTCTCATGTTCATGGATTGTAATAACTGTATATCACTAGGCTCTGCCCTAATGAGGGTTTGCAAGCTCAGTATCTGTGTCATGTTTGCACAGATCTGTTCTGGTGCATCCCAGGAGCAGAGAAATACGAATGCATAATATCTTTGCAATGAAAGGTTTTCATCTCGACGAGATGAATGAGCCTCAGAGGTCTGGTACGACAAATGGTGCGAGTGTCAAAACTGTTAATTCTCGCTGCCACTTGGGGCAGCCAACATACATCAAAACCTCTTCCAGGGCAGCTTATGTCCAGACAGTATACTATATGAACCTGCTTCTAATTTAGAATGATGGCAAACCTTTCCAGGAGCTATTGCGGTGAGACTCGAGACATTTGTCATTGCAAGGTTAGAAACTGAATATTTTCTTTTTACAGAACACATTCTTCTTGTTTTCCAGCTGGATATTGTGCTGTGTAAGCAATCATTACAACCAGAGCACTGTTTGATCAAAGGGTAATGAGACTCTGCCTGGGTATTTGTCCCACTTCAATCTTTACTCCCTTATTATTTTGTTATAGATTTATTTTACTTTGCCACACATTTTAATTGATTTCCATTCATTTCTATCCATTCTTAGCGAAGGATGAATAAGGAATAATAAGGCCAGCTGTAGTTGTGATTTCCATGCCTGATAAATGTTGATATGATACATGTTTTTTTCTGGTATCTTTTCATTGTATTCTTGGAGAACATTGGCTCTGCCAGTGCACTCGTTGTCTTTTTTCCCTGAGTGTGGCTTTAATTTGATTATGGGCTAATTGACCCTCTTGTGCATAATTAATAACACAGTTTGTGTAAATCTTCTTCTCTTTGATAGCATTGGTGGTGGGTCGCTAAATCCTCATTAGGCCTTGTTTATGTCGCGGCTGATACAGGCCGGTAATTGCTCTGATTTGCAGCTTCCCTCCTCCGCCACCTCCACACTGCTGTAGTATCTACACCAGTGTTGCCATGTCCGCTTATTATAAGCGACTTTGGGCTTGTTTTTTCTGTAAAGTCGCTTGTAAACATTGGTATAATTTGGGCTTTTTTCTAAAGTGTAGTTGCTTATTTGGGCTTGTTTCCTTTCAGTATGTTGTTAAGCCAGTGGTTCTCAAACATTTTCATGGCAAGGACCCCCAGATGAATATGTTATTTTTCCGCAGACTTTTGTGCCAGGGACCCCCCCCCCCCCCCCCCCATACAAGATTTGTGGTTTTAAAATGTTGCAAAAAATATTCCAAAATTACTACATTTTTCTCTTTCTTTTTTTTTAATAGCACTCACAACACGTTGCATGGCAACGCGCTGTGAGCTTGTCAATCTGTCATTTTCAAAGCCTAGTCGCTTCTTTTGGGCTTGTTTTCATAGACCTTGTTGCTTGTTTCCTTCGCAAAATCTGCCAAGAGGAAGTCAGTCACTAACGAAGAGAAGAGAGGCGAAGAAGATGGAAGGGCAATCTTAACTTTACTTACTGTAGCTTCTCATCACCCAACGGTGTTGCGCAATGTTTTTGAAAATAGCTATGTATGCTATTGCAATATCTACAAGCAACATCTACAATGCAACGTGTTTTGCGACGTGTTGTGAGCTTGTTGATCAGCTATTTTTAACTACTTTTTCAATTTGTAAACATCTTTATCAAACTTTTCATCTAAAATAAATTGCCCAAAATAGGTATAGATTAATACTTGATTCTTTTTTATAATTGATTAAATCAATTAGTTCTATTAACTGTTGCATCCCTACAAGCAAGCAGGCAACACCACATCATCACAAAACTTAACGCCATCCTTGAATTCCCACAATAAAACTAATCCATGAGGGTAAAACTGTAGTAACTTATTTAAACAGAAATATTATGGATTTCAGTGGCAGACAGACTCGAAGCTTAAAGCGTCCAATGTGTTGAATTTCAATTTTCTAGCTCGTTGGCCAAGCAAATACAATCTGGGAAGCCATTCGATAGAAAAACAAGAAAAAAAGTTTTGTTGTGCGAAACAGGTCTTGACTCTTGAGAGATTATGATGTATTTAAGCAATATTACACGAGAGGGTGTGCTTTACCGTCATTATTGGCACGCCAGTGATGCGGTCAGGAACGAGGCACAGCCGAGTTCCGCCAGCATCACTGAAGTGCCAATAATGTAAGGTAAAGCACACCCTCAAGTGTAATATTGCGATTATACAACAGTTACCAACAAAACACATCCAAATGTATTCATATTGTGGGGCAATTCATAATAAAAATGTTTCGCTATTATGTTTCCCTGTAAAGAGAAGAGTTTATTTGACTGAGACAAAATAGTCCCTGTTGCAGCGCTCTGAGTGCCTCAGAGCGCACAACACAGCTGAGGCACAACACAGCTGATTCCAGTAGGCTATATGCTCCGTCGTACGAAGGTATCACACGGTGAAAATAGCCGAAAATAGCCGAACGCGTCGCGTTGTGAACTTGTAGATCGGCTATTTTCGCCGTGTGATACCTTCGTACGAATCAAAATTAACAACATAGTCCATTTTGCGTAGCTGTTTGTTCTCCGGTGGCGGCGGTGGGTCAGGATACTCTCTGTTTGTTTTCGTACCGTGGGACAGCGTGACGTCACAGCACAGCTGTGCCATATATGGTCTAAGCAGGCGCGGACTGCAGTGCGGAGTGATTTATTAATGTGATTCGGCCCGTGCTATGATGCTGGTTTGAAGCACGGCTAGAAAGCTATTTCAACCAATCAGATTGCTTGGTCGGAACTACCTGTTGTATAATAAGCAACGTCACATGACGAGCACCACAATGTATCTGTGTGACATATTCTATAGATTTGACGATTTATTTCATGCCACATACAAATCCCATTATGGGTTTAACTTTACCAAGGTATTAGCAGTACAGGCTACCAAGCAATTATAATCAGATCTGTAACACTTATGGGATTATGCATGGCAATTCTTTTCCAAGTTGTTATTAAGAGGGATTTATGTGATCCCTCCCGGTTTTTCTTTTCACTGCACACTGCCGGAGGAAGATGCCGTACATGACCAGCAAAAGCAAGCGGCGCATTTTACAGCGGCTGAGTTATAAGGGCCGCGGAGCGATGAGAGTCAGTGATGTATCTAATCAATCGCTTCATCTTACCTTGGCTGATGACTGCGACTCGGCAAGAGCCTTTCAACGTGCGAGCTGATTTATATCAGCTCCAGGGGAGATTTCTCCCATCCGCTTTTTGGCAAGTTGTAGTCTGTCTCCATGGCACAAAGGGAGGGAGAGAAATAAAGTGCTGCGGTAGCATCATCCCAACATGACCTCATTCTGCCTCCCTTTCCCTCACCCCTCTTTCTGCGGGGACCACTTGTCCCAGTTTTATCTCCCAAAGGAATGTTTGTGATGGTTAACACCCCCCCCCCCCCCCCCCCATTTTTCTTTCTGTTTTCCTTCTCTTGCTGCAATCTAGATGTGAGGCGGAGAACGATATACGAGTACCATCGTGTGGAGCTGACTAAGACTAAGATCACCAATTCGACAGCAGTGGAGATGATGCCTTTACCCAGTAAGGAGAATGTATTTTTCACTCATATTTATGTCCAAAGCATGCCATCATACATGACAAACACATTAGGCCCCTAGCTGTCAAATGTATACAAAACTGGAATAAATATCTGTTTAGCCCAGGTTTGAATATGCTTGCTCATGTATTTGGACTACGCATGGATTGCCATGGCATTTGCTGAGCGCATTTATGCACTCGGGAGGATGAACCTTAACAATTTGAGTGAACCCATTACATTTCCTCTAGCACCATTCTCGCCTGCACCATTAAGGTGCAGGCGCACTTCCAACATTGTGGTAGTTATTAATCTCTAATAGCGATCATGAATCTGGATGATCACATGAACGCCACAAAAAGTCTTACCATCTGATGAATGGGGCCTGGGGTCAAATCTGTGTCCATTACTCCATTCCCCATCCCGATAGGCTGGACAGCGGATAGGATGTGTTAATCCAAAGGACGGATTTCCCCTCAGCGATCAATAAAGCTCTGATCCATTATCTATCGGATAGCAGCGTTCTGTGCCCTCTGTTCCATCGTCCTTTTTGTTTTCTACCTCAGCAACAGTGAGCAAAAAATAAACTTTCTTCTTCTCATTTACACATGAGAGCGATACTTCATTCACCCTCACGTTCAGCTGATCCATCGCACGAGGGACTCGCTTGCCAAATACACCAGATCTACAAGCTGTCAAGGTGTTGCAATGCAAAGATTTGTAAGCTTGTGGATCTGTTCTTTTTGATGAGCGTTGAACTACGTGAACTACTTTCACCGCGGTGAAGTCTGTTTCACGTTGGATATCCATCCGGTTGCCTAGTATGGTGTTAAACGGGACGTGGAACAATGGAAATGATGCACACATCATAATGAACGCACATTTGATGGTGGAATTCATCATCTGATACACCTGTGACGCGCACAAATCAAGGCAGGGGTAGGCTGCCAACATTGGCACAGAGGAGGGTACTCACTGGCACAAGTGTGTTTTAAATGTAGTCAATTAAATTATGTCCCCTCACATCTGCTTGCAAATTAATGAATCCGACGTTGGTCTTTACTTAGGAACAGACCTACGATAATAAAATATAGTAATTTACGAAGAACTTTGTGGATAAGGCCCATAGTCTTGGAAATGTGAAACCAGGAATGTGCTTCTGGTTTCAAAATGGCAAATTAACATAAAACAAAAGCATAAGCAGGACATTATGACTGAGGTCCAAGTACATATTCCCCTCCGTAATCGTGTTGAGTATATGAACTACATTGTTTGAGTTCTGACCGATTCTGTCCTTTCCTCTCTCTCTCTCCAGCCTGTCTCCAGTTCACCAGCTGTAGTTCTTGTATCTCCTCGCAGATCAACTTCAACTGTAGCTGGTGCCATCGGCTCAACAGGTTGGACTTCTACTCTTTCTTATTTCAATGACCTTTCTTTTAACCTTTTCCCCCACCCCCCACCCCTACTAACTAAGTACATTTACTCAATTACTCTAATTAAGGATTTCTTTTAGGTCTTTTTTACTTTACTGGAGTGTTTCCAATTTTCAAATATTATACTTTTACTCCACTACAATAATTTGAACACTTTAGTTACTATTTACTTTGTAGATTTTGATTATTATTACAAAACCAATTCAGACTTTATAATATACTTTGGCAATTTGTAAGCTTGTAGATCTTCAAGTTTCCTACATTTTATACATTTGAAAACTTGTGAAATGGGACCTTATGAGCATAATGAGTACTTATACTTTTGGTATACTTAAATATATTTTGATGCCAATACTTTTGTACTTTTACACAAGTTAATTTTGAATAACAGACTTGTACTTTTACAGCTAAGGTATTGATACTTTTACTTAAGTAAAACATGTGAGTACTTCTTCCTTCACTGCCCCTCTATCTCCCTTCATGTGTGCTGTGTGGTCCAGTAACTCAACAAACAGCCCTATATGTTTCTGTAATGGCGAGTGCCCAAGTGTTTAAGATGTCTTGTATTGACACCTGGTTCTCATAATGGAGCTCGAGGCTTCCCAGTGAGTGAACCAGTCCCCATCTCCTGCTGAGGTCCACGAATCCTGTTGAGAAGCGCTCTCTCTCTCTCTCTCTCTCCGTCTCTCTCTTGTCTTTCCCTCTGTCTCGCTCGCTGGATCACCAAGATAAGCCATTTAGACCTGAAGCCGATTCTACAAATGTCTTCTAAATCCCAACAGTTTTCTCAAAACCGTATGTTTCTATATCAGTGGTGCTCAAACTTTTTCACGTCAAGGACCCCCAAAATTGTATGTATTTGGCCGCCGACCCCCATCTCAAAATATTTTGTTCCAGGGACCCCCCCCCCCCCCAGAAGCAAAGATTTGAGTTAAAAATGTTTGCATTAAAATAATATATATTCAAAGATTTGCACACATTTTCACGATTTTTCAAAAATAGCACATCTACAAGCTCATAGTGCGGCACTCGGTGCCGCGCTATGAGCTTGTATTTGCTTGTATTTGCTATTTTTGAATAAGCCAAAGTGTAAAATAATGCTTTTTAGCTCAAATAAAAAAAGTGACACAGATGCGTTCCAGGTCTAAATGGGATAAGCCACAAGCAGAACCTGAAGGGGAATGGCGGTTCTGCCGTCAGCAAACTCACTAATCTTGACGTTCACTCTTCTCACACCGAACTCACACTCATCTCATGTCACTTCCGCCTCCTCCTCCTCTCCTCCTCTCTCGTCGCTTCGTCCCTCACATCTCCCCGTGCCTCAAACGAAAGTAAATATTTGAGTTGCCGCAGAATGTTATTTCTCAGACACGGTGTATATACCCTGACAGCTGAAATGTGAAATGTAGGAGCTTTCTGTGTTGTTGAATGGAAAGGCTTGTGTTTAACCCATTGAGACCGGCAATGCATCTGTGTGTCATTTTTAGATATCTTTGGGCTATTCAAAAATAGCAGATCTACAAGCTCGTAGCGCGGCACCGAGTGCCACGCTTTGAGCTTGTAGATCTGCTATTTTTGTAAAATAGTGAAAATTTGTGCAAATCTTATATTGAATGAATATATATTGTTTCAAAGCAAACATTTTTAATTCAAATATTTGCTTCTGGGGGTCCCTGGAACAAAATATTTTGAGATGGGGGTCCACGGCCAAATACATATACATTTTGGGGTCCTTGACATTAAAAAGTTTGAAAACCACTGAAATAGCAGGATTTAGGATTTAGGATTTAGAATGCATTTTGTAGAATCGGAACCTCAGGCCTTAATGGGTTAAAAGACAGAGAGGAAGGAAGTGATGATGGGGGGGGGAATGTTGTCATAGATTTAGTTGTACAGTTAGAAAGTCCCAAGTTACATAAGTTAAGTTATCGAGTGAAGTTTTTTCTCACAAAGGTTTCAGAAAATGTCTTGTTGACAGGCACCACCCCTCCCTCTTGTTTAGCCTCACATATTTAAACCTCTCGTTCATCAATTATTACAGAAATATTATTACAGCAATAATGAGTCTCGTAATTTGTTCTGTAAGCCATGGTGGCCTGTTTAGGAGTGCATGCCAGAGGCGAGCTGCGCTTTAAGAGGTTGGATGGTGTCCTCCCTTATGTGAAATTCCGCACTCTTACGAATGACACAAACAAATGCAGCCACAACTCATTCATTTTCTATCTGCCAGGGATCTATTGATGCAGAGGAGACAGTGTATGCCATAACAGCGGTGATCTAATTAAGCTGCATTCTAATTAGATAATATAACCGTATGCATATCCGGATTCCCGGCTGACTCTGACTTTGTCCTTTGTATCCTTCGGTCGCTTTGCTTTGAAAGAAACGAGGCAATTAACATGCGTAACAGCAGCCTCGCTGAGCCATGGGGTTAATGAAAGATACCGACATGTTTGCATCGAACAACGGTAATGAACTTCCTACACGTAGATGCACTTCGAAGAACGCATAAATGTGTACAACTTGATTTATAATTTACTTAATTGTGCGCCAGTGTCATGCACCAAAAATGGCAGATCTATAAGCTCACAATGCATCACACCATGACGTGTTGTGAGCTTGTAGATCCGCTATCTTTGGTGTGCAACACCCATGCACAGCTAAGTTTAACAGAGGCTTAAGAAGAAGTGAGAGCTTGGAAGGTGCAGTGATTTAGCCTGCAGAATTCCAGGCTAAATCAAGCGGTTGTGGTCAGCGTTGCCAGATTTAGCGTGAGAAATAAGCAACTAGGTCTATGAAAACAAGCCCAAAAAAAAGCGACTAGGCCACATGAGCATCGGATATTAGAAAATAGCAGATCTACAAGCTCACAACGTGTCGCATCGCAACAAAAATCTTGAAAAAAAGTGAAACAGTTTGAATATTTTCTTAAACATTTTAACAACACAAATCTGGTACAGGGGTCACAAAATACTTTTAGATGGACAAATACATATTCATTCGGAGGTCCGTGACATGAAAATGTTTGAGAACCACTGGTTTAAACAACATTAGGAAACAAGCCCAAATAAGCAACTATACTTTAGAAACAAGTCCCAAAAAAACGAAACCCGCAACTACCAATATTTACAAGCGAACCATGTTTGGGTCGCGTACCCATTTTTATGGGTCACAAGTAAATATCAGTTCATTTTAGTTTACTACAATTTTGACAACATTTGAGAAATTTCAAAACATTTTCAAGATAATTTCATCAATAAAAGAAAAATCACACCCTGTGTTAAGGAAGCGGTGCCTTTGGGGCGGGGCTTAACTCATTTCAGTTCGTCCCTATTGGTGGTCTGAGTCCACTTACCAAATTTGTACTTGGTAGCATGCTGCAAACTGGAATGATGGCTGTTTAAAGCCCGGCCAATGGGCAGACAGAGGGGGCGGGGCTTAACTAATTACAGTTCGTCCCTATTGGTGGTTTTAGTCCATGTACAAAATTTGTACTCCGTAGCATGCTGCGAACTTGAGTTATGGCTGTTTAAAGGCCAGCCAATGGGAAGACAGAGGGGGCGGGGCTTCAGCAATTCATGCTCGTCCCTATTGGTGGTCTAAGTCCACATACCAAATTTGGACTTGGTGGCATGCTGCAAACTGGAGTTACAGCTGTTTAAAATCCCGTGCTCATCCCGTGCTCATACGGGCGGACGGACATAACATACGCTGGGGGTCCCTGGACCCCTCTTTGATAACCAGTGGCACGTGTGGCCAATGAGAGGAGAGATGGCATAGGCAATCTCCAAGTCCGTGTGTGTGTGTGTGTGTGTGTGCGTGTGTTTGTATGTGTTGCTTCTTTGCCGTGCTCATCCCGTGCTCAAACAAACGGACGGACGGACGGACACGCAGACAGAGTCAAACGTAGAGCGGTTGGCACCGCTAAAAACAAATCAAAGAAATTCCATGAATTAAAGAAGTAGTGATAATAGCCGATCTATAAGCTCACAACGTGTCGCGATGCGACACGCTGTGAGCTCATAGATCGGCTATTTTCACTTTCAAATTTCTCTTTTGGGTCTCGAGCTAAAAAGGTTTGGGAACCGCTGCTATAGACCGTGCATAGCTGTCAGTGTATAGTGCTTAGAGAGAGCATTGATCTGGTGAGAGGAAATGCTTGGTGGGGGATTTGTTTACTGAAAAACACACAGCTGCTGGGTGTCACAAACACAGTTTGTTCAAATGCAATGGCTTTCTTTTGCAATCAAAGATCAAAGTGGGAGAATATTGGATTTTAACACATTTTTGGTCCCCCTGCATTCTGAACTCGTTAACATTCCACGCTGTCAAGAAATGGTGTAATTGCTGTGGCGTCATATACAGTACTCACTGATGGAAGAAGTATTCACATTTTATCCTTAAGTAAAAGTATCAATACTGCAATGTAGAAACACGCTGTTACAAGTAAAAGTCCGGTAGTCAAAATTGACTCGAGTAAAAGTACAAAAGTTTTGGCATCAAAATATACTTAAAGTACCAAAAGTAAAAGTACTCATTGTGCAGAATGTCCCGTTTCACAAGTTTAAAATGTACCGAAATATTTTGAAAATAGCAGATCTACAAGCTCAAAATGCGTCGCATTGTGAGCTTGTAGTTCAGCTATTTTCAAATGGCTGAAATATATATACATGTACGGCTGAAGTGGTTAATGTATGTTTTTTGATAATAATCTAAATCTGCAAAGTAACAAGTAACCAAAGCTGTCAAACGATTGTAGTGGAGTAAAAAGTACAATATTTGCGTCTGAGATGTAGTGGAGTCGAAGTAGAAGTATTGAAAATTGGAAATACTGAAGAAAGTTGTACTTAAGTACAGTACTTGAGTAAATGTACTCAGTTACTTTCCACCGCTGGTCATATACTCCCATACTCATATCTGCAAATAGCACAGCGTGAGCTTCCACCACTATGCAAACCACCTCCTATACTATGGAATCCAAACAATGTGAAGGATATGACTGTATAATATGTACCTCCTCAGAGACGGAGAAGGCATCAGCTGGAAATAGGATGTCTGGGAATGAGCCTCGATAAGGAAAGACATCCACTCAGCGGTGGACGGGACAAATCCTAATAGAAACGTTCTCCCATATGGATTAATTTATATTCAAATGAGGCACCGTGGCCCATTTCTAATTAACCCATTGAGACCTGAAGCCGTTTCTACGTGTCTCCTAAATCTCAAAAGTTTTCTGAAAAACGTATGTTTCTATATCAGTGGTGCTCAATCTTTTTCATGTCAAGGACCCCCCAAATTATATGTATTTGGCCGCGGACCCCCATCAAAATATTTTGTTCCAGGGACCCCCCAGAAGCAAAGATTTGAGTTAAAAATGTTCGCTTTAAAAATATATATATTCAAAGATTTGCACACATTTTCACGATTTTTCAAAAATAGCAGATCTACAAGCTCATAGCGCGGCACTCGGTGCCGCGCTATGAGCTTGTATATCTGCTATTTTTGAATGCCCAAAGTGTAAAATAATGCTTTTTAGCTCAAATCGAAAAATGACACAGTTCCAGGTCTTAAGGGGTTAAAAGCACAATGGCTTGGTATGTTAGAGGTTGATTAACTGAGTTGGACGCTATTGAAGAAAGCCTAAATAAGTGCTTCCCACCGGACCGGACCGGACCAGGCCCTGCTCAGTGTGATGTCTCCCGGCTCGCTCTGCAATCCCACCTTTTTCCCACACTGGGGAGAAGCAGAGAAAAAGAGAGGGAGATTAACAAGAGGAATCTGTCTCGCCTGATTGAACAGATGAGGCAGACTCTTTTTTTTTTTATAGGGGAGATGGTTAAATGGAATGGATCAGAGAGGCATAAAGATGAAAATGGATTCTTCTCGATGCAAAGCTATTACCATAACAATATTGTCAGCCTGCTGGGGGTGAGTGAATGTCACTGTGACTCTACTGGCCTCATATGACCATGACTACTGGCCCCATATATGCTGTGACTATGACTCTACTTGCTCGCATACAGCAGTGGTTCCCAAACTGGGGGGTCCCCAAATTATTTTTGGGGGGTCCCCAGACGATTAGCTTTAATGTGCAGCATTGTTTTCTCACTCAACAGTAAACAAACCAACATACAGTATAAGTGTATACAGGGTATCTGCACATTTCTAAAGTTACAATTTAATGACTTTTAAGACCTTTCTAAAACCAAATTGGTCAAATTGTCAAATATTACGTAAGAAAGAGGCAAACATTGTGAAAATAGCCGTTCTACAAGCTCACAACGCCTCGCAGCGCGAGGCGTTGTGAGCTTGTAGAACGGCTATTTTCACAATATTTATCTGTGGAACCGAGTCAAACTAAATGTAATGTCTTACAATTCCATGTGCTTGTCGGGTGGGGGGGTCCCCATGCAGTTCAAATATGATTATTTTGGGTGGTCGCGGCCTGAAAAGTTTGAGAACCCTCGCCATATAGTATGAGTGTGACTATGATATATTATACCGGCTCCATATACTGTATGTACGACTGACTGCGACTCCGCTGCCCCCATTATATGACTGATTGAGACTACTTTCCCCATAATATTTGACTTTGACTCTAGTCTGCTGACTCCATATATGACTGTGACTCATTCTACTGGGCCCATATTGAACCTGACAACCTGACGTTTTACGCTGTGACATTTCTAAATCCTAGTCATATATATTGGTATATCTAACTCTCAGACGTCACTCCATTTGACAGAACACTCCAGAGATCATGGAGTGTGTATTGCGCCGCCGCCGCACACAAACCGGACAGCTTAAGTTCTTTAATTAGAAAGCCTCTGTAATTTAGAAAGCAGAAATAATGGCGGAAGGAAGTTGATGGTTCACCAGCGGGTGAGTTAATAATAATTGTACTCCTTGCATGGGAGGGAGAATGAGTAGTTGCGGCCAGTCACAGAAAGCCTTTTGAATTTATTAGAAATCTCCCCCCACCCCATTCACCCTCGCTAACACCCTGACCCAGTGAACTTCCTCTTGACAAATCCTTCATATTCAATCCACACAAAGCCACTCCCTCCCTGGACTCTGTGGATCCAGACTCAGGGATGAGATGGTACAAACTCACAATGGTACAACGACGCGTTGTGAGCTTGTAGATTGGCTATTTTCAAAAAGATCTTGAAAAGAAAAAGTGAAATATTTGGAATATATTTGAAACATTTTTTTCAGATGGGGCGATCTGCAGAGAAAAATAATTAATTTGGGCGTCCTTGACATGCAAATGCATGGTATAAACAATAAAAAAAAAAAACAAGCCCAAAAAAACACAACTCGCAACCAATATAAAAAAGTTGCTTATAATAAGCAGACATGGCAACACTGGTGGTACGTGGTGGTAGAACTTCAGTGCACACTTTCACAGCGCGATTCAAAAAAGAATACATTTTGAATTGTTGTTCAGCCTGCTTCTTATCGTGTAATTGTGACAGAATTGTGACGGCCGTCGCATTATTTGCGTCTGTGTGATGATGTGCCGTTTGTGTCCTCAGATGCTCCAGTGGTTTTGACCGCCATCGACAGGACTGGGTCGACAGCAGCTGCCCAGATGAGGTGAACAGAACACTCATGATTCATGATGATGATGATGGAGAGCATAACGATGCAACAAACAGCTGTGATTGGTTCGCTGCTGACAGCAGTGGATGCACTTCAGACACACCACATAAAAACTTTGTGCGTGTGTGTGTGTGTGTGTGTGTGTGTGTGTGTGTGTGTGTGTGTGTGTGTGTGTGTGTGTGTGTGTGTGTGTGTGTGTGTGTGTGTGTGTGTGTGTGTGTGTGTGTGTGTGTGTGTGTGTGTGTGCGCGTGTGCGTGCGCGTGTGTGAAGAATATTTCCCATTTTGTTTAACTGCCAGTTTGATGGATACTCTTTCCAATGATATATGAGAGCCAACATATCTTATGCCACCCCCCCCCCCCCCCCCCCCCCACACACACACACACACACACACACACACACACACTATATACTACTACTACTACCATAGAAACAGACAGAAGAAAACTGATAGATACAGCCATTATTATAATTTCTTTGCCTGTATAAGAATGAACCTGAATGAGCGTTTATCACCCTGCAGACCAAGGACAAGACGTGTGACCAGATCAACACCACACAGCTCTATCCCTTCACCACCACCATGGTGACCAAGACAACGGCCAGGAGCAAAGACACCACCGCTACTGGAGACTCCTCATCCTCGTCCCGCCCGCCAACCAGCGTCCCTACTGAAGGTACAGTAACAGTACACCAGTGGTTCTCAAACTGGGGGGTCCCCAAATGATTTTGGGGGTTCCCCAGAGGATTAGCTTAACCCATTAAGACCTGAAGCCGATTCTACAAATGTCTTCTAATTCCCAACAGTATTCTGGAAAAAAACAAAATCTATATCAGTGGTGCTCAAACTTTTTCATGTCAAGGACCCCCAAAATGATATGTATTTGGTCGCGGACCAAAGATTTGCACACATTTTCACGATTTTTCAAAAATAGCAAATCTAAAAGCTCGTAGCTAGAGCTTGTAGATCTGCTATTTTTGAATAGCCAAAGTGTAAAATAATGCTTTTTAGCTCAAATCAAAAAGTGACACAGATGCGTTCCAGGTCTTAATGGGTTAATGCGCAACATTGTTTTCTCACTCAACAGTAAACAGTGTATCCAGGGTATCTGCCCATTTCAAAAGTTACAACTTTTAAGTCCTTTTTAACTCCAAAAACTCAAAAAGATAGTCAAATATTACGTAACGAGGCAAACATTGTGGAATTTGCTGATCTGCAAGCTCGGCTATTTTCACAATATTTATCTGTGGAACCGAGTCAAACTAAATGTAATGTAATGCCTACCATTCCAAGTGCTTGTCAGGGTGGGGGGGTCCCCAGTTCAAAGATGATTATTTTGGGGGGTCGCCAGCTATAGGGGTGCAACAGTTATCCGTATTTTGGGCAAGTCATTAAAGGTGAAACGTTTTCCTTATCGACGAGCTCACATGTTTAAAAGCTCACAGTGTGAACTTGTTGTCGATAAGCTCCTAGTGTGCGCTTGTCGATCTGCTATTTTCACTATATTTGCACGACACCATTGAGTGACATAGGTGCATAAGTGCACACCTACAAAGGCGAAGTATATAAGATGACTCTTAAGTGGTTAAACAATCTGTTGATATATATATGTTTTTAATTATCTCTGCTGTCGGGCAGAAACCAAAATAAGAACTTTTCAGGAAATTGAGAAAAAAAAACATGTTTTTAAAACAATAAAATACTGTCTCATCGAAGTTGGTATGGTGACTTTATACATTGTCAGATGCTTGAATGTGTTCTTATATTATCATCACTTATGACCCAAATACAGCTCAAGTAGAGTTGGGAGCTTTTTAACCATTAATGTGGAGTTTTGTCCATCATTGATTAGAATGACGCAGTCATACGGAAAAAAAAAACAAGTTGGAGTTATAGTCTGGTGGGATTTCTGAACAATGTGAATGTTAGAGGCATTTTGGGGTACGTTGTGTAAAACCCACACACAGACATAAAGGGTGTTCAATAGCACTGATTTATTGAGTTGCTAAGAATAGAATCGATAGTTGCAGCCCTAGTGCCAGCCACCTCCCCCCCCCCCCCTCCATTCTGGAACCAAGCCACATCAGATGCCATGTTGGAGCCCAGAGCGACGCTTTGAAGTATTGACGAGCGTGTTGTTCTGACAGGAAGCTAAATGAAGTGCATTTGCTGGAACTGAGCCTCATTGGGATTGCTGTGTATCTCCAGCACAGTGTTCACACGATGCTCTCCTCAGTCTGTGCTCGCAAGAAGAAATGTCTAGAAAGCTCTTCCTCCCCAAGCTAAAAAACTCGGTCCACGGCAGGTGACAGCTCCTGTGTTTGTCCCCAACTTCTTAAAAATGCAGATTGAATTGGGAAAGATTATCTCCAGTCTTAAATAGATGCACCTACACAGACTCTCCTGTTCGTCTTGTTCGGCTCTGTTAGCTTGCCATCCATCTTCGATTACGAATCCCCTTTTAGAAAACAGACTCCGCTTTTCTAATGATGGATTTGTCACCGTTAGCCAAGTACTCAGTCTTCAGACATGCTTCGTCGGCAAAGAAGTTCCCAATTATGTCTCTTTTTGAAGTTCCCCCCTGGACCTTATAGAGTTTAACTAAATAATTATGTTTTTTCAATGTGTTAGTCCAGGGGTCTTCAACAGAGGGTCCTCAGAGTTACTACAGGGGGGCCGCCAAATCTTTGTGAGATAGGATAATTGTTTTTGCGTTAACCACTTGAACCCTAGTATCCCTATTCTGAGGAGAACTTTGGCCTAAAATAGCAGATCTACAAGCTCACAACGCCTCGCAGAGCTTGTAGATCGGCTATTTTCGGAAAAGAGGTTTATTTGGTGTCGAGGAAAAGAAGAACAGACCAAGTACAGAGTGAAAGGTCAAGTTTATTAAGGATTGACATGATAAGAGTATTGATTTAAGTGGTTAAATGTCTGAAAATACATATTAACATGGATCCAACACAACGCTTGACAGTGCTGTCAAACAAGTCTATGAAGCTTTCTATGAAACCTAGGAAAAAGTTCAATCTGCAACACAATTTATGTAGTGGGGGTCCCTGCTTCATCTTTCTTTCAACTAAGGGGTCCTTGGCCTGAAAAACATTGAAGACCCCTATGTTAGTCCACATAAGAGCCGCTTTTCTTGAATCTTTAATAGGCAGAGTCCTGGCCTGTGTCTTTGCAAATGAAAAGTGACATTGGAATTATTCATGGGATTCAGTGAAATTGGTCAGATTCTAAACAGATATTGGTACTTAAGGGAGGGGGACTGGTTCTCCTTATTACCTGTGCTCACTCCTTTCTAAAGTCACATTTCAAATGTAAGGATTTCTTTTTTTCCCCCCTGGAGGGATCCCATAGATGTGGCCTTCATTGGAGGACGGAGAACATTCCTGCAGTAAATAGTCATAGTAGAGTTACATTTTTGTTTTAGTGATTACAGATGATCCACATATTGAAAGTATTATGAGGCGTGGTCATTATTTTTATAGGCAAGACGACTTGAGTCAAACAAGCCAAAGAAATATGAAGTATAACATTATTAAATATGTCAGTAATTTCTTTGTATATTCAAGTTATTTGTCATATCTTCCCTGTGCACATTTGTTTTTTTACAAAGCCTAAAACGGCTTTTTTAAATACATTTGTATTTATAATGTTCCAATGTTCAATGCCAAAAACACAACTAAATTGTTAATCGCAATTATTTGTGTGTCAATTAATCGTCAACTTAAATTTGGAATTGTGACAGCCCCTACATACAAGAGCCTTTTCCAGTGAATCTCTCTCACTACATTGTTTTTATGCAGCATGTTGTTCATAGAACACTTTGCTCGTATAACTGACGTCTCACTGTCACAACGCACTGTCAGTGATGGGACACTTTGTATTCACTCTCATATGATGGGATAACAATGCAGGTATTCTGACAAGGTAGGGTGACATGACATTGATGGAAGAAACATACTGTACTATTCGATAGGACGCCACAATTGAGTTGTATGGTAGTATTTTGTGGAACTTATGTGTTGCTTCTAGTTTCTATTGAGGTCACAGCTGACTGAAATGTGACAATGGGGGAGTGATTAGAGGTGTGGTTAGGCTTTGAATAAATGATACATTTTTAACGCCCATTAACAGGCCTTGAAAGTGTGATAGTATCTTTAGAAGTCGATTTCTCTGCTTGGACTATTCTGACTGAACAACCTTCAAATGGCCATATCGTCTTCAAATAGTTTCCGATTTCAATAAATGACACATCATTTTAAAGCTTGTTTAAACCATGTCCCCCTTGCGGCCTAGCACATTGTATTCAGTCACATATCAGGAAATTGCAGGTGCAGGAGTCCAGGGGGTTATGTTCCACTGATATTGTAGTGCACTGAGCACTGAATTACTAACAGCACAGTGGGAGGCTATCTTGAACCATACTGTAGCGCCCCCTCTCCCGCCCCGATGACAGAGAACAAGAGGCGCTAGACATCTACCTAGGTTCGTTAGTGGTTACCTTTGAATAACTCACCAAGAGTTAAGATTGAGTTGAACAGTATTGACTTATCTTTTATTGCCTCAGCAACAGCAGTCAATGAACACATATACATACAAAATATACAGTTGCAGCGCTGCAATATAGAAAATAATAAAGAGAGCTCTTAGAAAAGGCAAATAACATAAATTGTCAACAAAGGTTAAATTGTCCTTTAACCTCAAAGTTCCCTCTTTGGGGATCCAAAGAGAGTGAATGTACAGTTTCTTAGTTTCTTAGTTCAGATCTTTCCTTGAGGGTGTGTGTGTGTAAGGAGAAGGAGACCTCGGGCAGAGGTGTCAGTATACGTGGGTGGAGGGGTAAGACCTCGGGCGGAGGTTTCAGTATACGTGGGTGGAGGGGCACTGCTACTCGGGCAGAGACAGCAGTGTAGGAGAATGGGGAAAGGACTGCTTCTCGGGCAGAGAAAGCAGTTTGGATCTTATCTGTTATCTGTCGGTTACTCAAGTACGATCCTCTGTGGCAGGTCCCACGGTTGGCCACACCGCTTCCACGACCATCCACAGACTCTACTGGGCTTGGCTCGCCATCACAGAATTCAGACCTCTTCTGGAGTTTGTCCAAAAGACTTCTCTGGGGTTCTGAGGTTGTCAAAAAACCAATCTACACAACGTGCAGAATAGTAAATTACTCTGTGTTCTTATGAGTGAATGAAACCTCATTAACTTATTTTCTTCTTAATCTCTTTTAACCAATAATTAAAGATATACTTCAAATACAGTGAAATCATGTATAACCATTAACAAAGGAAATACATCCATTACATGAAATGAATCGGCATATAATGTACAAAACATATTAACAACATGACACATTAATTATTTACAAATGAATTTCTTATCATCAACCTTTTAGGTGTTATATAATTCTTTTTAGGCTTTTTAACCTTTTTAATACTTTGGAACATAGGAGCATTAATGTTA
The DNA here is from genome assembly GCF_963454915.1 of Gymnoscopelus microlampas. NCBI lineage: Eukaryota > Metazoa > Chordata > Actinopteri > Myctophiformes > Myctophidae > Gymnoscopelus > Gymnoscopelus microlampas. Next base: position 8,567,016 of record NC_139959.1, on the reverse strand, counting down.
GTATATTCCCTTTTAACCATGAATTTTATCATGAACTTATTCAATAAGTACATTTATCATTCAACCTTGTTACAATGACCTTGTAGTTGTAGCTACTACAGAGCATTAAAGTGACTTAATCCATTCAAACTGAATGATTTTGATGCAACACAACATGTAGTATGCACCCCTGGTGTTTAACCATGTAACCATGTAACCTGGCATCACCACATGTTATGCAGTTAGCTTAATGCTACTCGCGATTAGCATAGTTAGCTTCTTATACATCACCACAATGATACAGAGTGCACCAAAGCATGTTAAACATTAGACACAATGGTCATAAACCCCTGATTGGTTTTTAAAGAAAGGTATCTGGGCTCAAATAGTAAGCAAAGTATGTATAGCTGGACATGCTAACAACAGCTTGAGGCTAACACTAGGCCTAGTGAATACAAGCTGTTCACTCACCAGGGTTCTCACATACAATACTTGACTGAATTCTTTCTCCTTCAGGATCACAGTTGGCTCTAATAAGAAAAGTGCTTATTAGCTATCATATATTATTGACATATGTATATATAATCAACAATGAATGGTTATTTTGTGTTGTAATCATACCAAGAGATTTTCTCAGCAGCTTCTCAGCAGACCTCTCTAGCAAGAAGGAATGAGGAAGTAACCAGGATGTAATTCTACCTCTAACCTCAACTTGCAAGGACAGAGTGTAGTGTAGTGCCCTCCAGTGGAAACGAAATGCAACTACACCTCTAAATTACATATATAGGCCCACTATTAGTAGCCCTATGGTTCACATGGGTTACAATACTTTAGCATATAATTTCAAAGTTATCTAATTCAAATTCTGAGAGTGAGTTCCAGACAGGTCTTTTTCTTATCATTTTATTTATTATGATTATAATTAACTTTTTGCTGATGGAAGAAGTAATTGGCTACAGTGTGCTTTGTAGTTTGTTTGTTTATCTCTGCGCCTCAAGCTTGTAATTGGCTATATTGATTGGGTTCATTCCATTTCCCTGTTAATAGCTTTGGATCTATGAATTGCAACAAATGGCTAATTTGTCTTCAGAATCTCCAAAACGGTGTCAGTGATAGAAATCCAGCATTTTCAACGTATTCATCTATATCATGGTCATATGTGCTATCAGTTTGTTTTGCTACATAATATATTGGCAACTTAATCAACACTAGAGTGTTTTATTGGGGTTGTTAATTGACTAATGGCATCATAGGATGGCTGAGATATGCACAAGAACGAGCTTGCATGCTTTGAGCTAATGGACAACTAATCATGCCAAGCATACTCTCATCATGACGTATGTGATATAACACTATGTGTGTCCACTAGAGCAAATGGGTCCTGGTGATGAATGGTTCCACTGCATCCCTTCAGGAATATCAGTTCAAAATCAAAGCGGTTAAGAAGGGCACCTGGGAATACCATAGGTTCCAGAATGTGTCTGGAGGATCCAGCAGCCATTGCAGAGGCAGTGGCATTTAAAGGCAATGCAAGCAATGCGTTTTGGAGGCTATGATGATTGAAGTAGATCCCAGAGGTTCTGGATCAGGGTCCAAATTGACAGGATAGGTGTGCATTGTCCATTCCAGTTCATGCCTCACTGTGACCAAGGGTTCCCAGGCCGCGACCCCCCATAATAATCATATTTGAACTGGGGACCCCCATCGCCCTGACACTTGTAATTGTAGGCATTACATTTAGATGCGAGGCAAGGCGTTGTGAGCTTGTAGATCGGCTATTTTCACAATGTTTGCCTCTTTCTTACGTAATATTTGACAATATGGCCGATTTGGTATTAAAAATACTTGGTTTGTTTACTGTTGAGTGTGAAAACAATGCTGCACATTAAGCAAATCATCTGGGGACCCACCACAATCATTCAGGGACCCCCATTTTGGGAACCACTGCGCTAGACAACTGCAGTAGCATTCTCTTTATCAGAAATTGAGGCTTTTGTGTCAGGCCCTAGGCTCCTCGTTATTTTATGTTCAGAAAATGCATTTAGCTTGATTCCAGTTTCATACAGGGCACATATTATTTCTCCACTGCACCCCCTATTACTGGTAATGATATCGTAGAGAGATGGAGTTCAAATAGCCTATACGAGCCAATTGGCCTACGGTTGCTGTGAAAAGGACGGATGTTATGAGTTGAGGGAGTTGCGAAAGTTGACCAGCTGTGCAGTAAAAACATGCCGGCCTTCCACATATAGGTCAGCTAGACCATGTACAGTATGCTGCTTGGGTGAGGCGACATCAAAGAAGATGTTTGTTTGTGTGTGCATGTATGTATATTTGTTCATGTGTGTGTGTGTGTGTGTGTGTGTGTGTGTGTGTGTGTGTGTGTGTGTGAGACGGGGAGAGTGAGAGAGTATGACGGAGTTCAAGAGGTCGCTGTGTAGCTAGCTCACACGCATGGCGGATCAGTTTCCTCTGCGACCCTGTCTCTTCAGCTGTATGGGTCAAAGGGCAGGACCAGTTTTTGGAAGAAGCACTCTTTTTTTACGTAAAAGTATCAATACCACAATGTAGAAATACTTTGTTGCAAGTAAAAGGCCTACAATTCAACATTTCGTTATTGTGTAGAGGCAGTGAGGGAGGCAAATTGCTGGGGTGTGAGATAATCCGACATGGAAACTCCTCCCTGTCTGTGTGTGTTGCTGACATTACAATGAACTTCAACCGTCTGTCTCAGAGGATCCACTATCCTCCCGATGATATCATCTAGACTAGAGATCACACTTGCCTGTCTCCTATCTGTCAGTATATATATATCGTCTCTGTAGGATGGAAACCTCATATGTCCAAAACTGTTAACTTTTCAGGATTCAAGTTCAAAAACAGCAAAATTAGCAGATCTGCAAGCTCGAAGCGCGTCGCTTCGCGCCGCGTTTCGAGCTTGCGGATCTGCTGCTTTTGATACTTTTGTGTGTCGCTGTAGTATTCATTTACAAAAACAAAAAGTTAGAATATGGAGATAAGAGGTTTCTGCCCGACAGCAACAATATATTCGTTCATATACAGTATATAATGTGTGGCTCTGATAGAGATCAGATGTATATACAGTATATAGACCTTGGCAGTCACATTATAATTTCTAAGGTTCTTGTGTTGTGATTCCGGGAAAACGTTTTGACTATGGACACTCTACTACAGATTTTATATGGTTTCAGGTATTTATTATTATTTATTTAAGTGGTCTGAAATTTGACGAGAGCAGAGATCCGTTTAACCACTTAAATAAACCCTCTAGTCTTGGTGAACTTGAGAGTTGTTTTTCTGTCTACACCAAATCTCTTTGCCAAAAATAGCAGATCTACTAGAATATGGATGATGGGGTTCAAGTGGTTAATTCAATTAGATTTGCGTTTAGAAAGAACTCCAATTTTCATCGTACATGTCAAGACCACCTTCTAGCTTTGGCTTCATTGCTGAGAGGATGTGTGGTGTGAAGGTGATAGAAAGAGATTCACAAAGATTAAGCCATTAAGACCTTAGACAGATTCTACAAACTGTCTTCTAAAAACCACGGACCCCCATCTCAAAATATTTTGTTCCAGGGACCGCCAGAAGCAAAGATTTGAGTTACAAATGTTCGCTTTAACAATACATATATTCAAAGATTTGCACACATTTTCTCGATTTTTCTAAAATAGCAGATATACAAGCTCATATCGCGGCAATCGGTGCCGCGCTATGAGCTTGTATCTGCTATTTTTGAATAGTAAAAAAAAAAGGCTATTTTTAGCTCAAATTTAAAAATGAGATGCGTTCCAGGTCTTAAAGGGTTAAAAGAATGGTGGAGCAGAGTTACACGAGGAAAGACACCAAAGATGTTAAGGAACTGTCACGAGTCCGTTGTAGCTGCTCCTTCATGAATAATAATATGACATACTGCTTGAAGGTTGAATCTTGTAGATTTAAATGACAACTTGCACTGCGGCCGAACATCTGCAAGGATTATGGAGATTGTAGTAGATGTAGACGTCATAGAAAGTTAATGTTACAAACAATATAAAACACATTCTCACAAATTACGTTGAAACTTTCACCCTTTATTGGTTGTGAGAGTAAAATTATGAAATCTATACTTGGTCAAAGACTATGAACCTACACAAATACAATTCTCTTACCATATCTCATGTAGTGTTTTATTTTAGAAATCAAAATGTGGATACCTTTGCTCTTGTAAACAGGGAGACTAGCTGTTGCAATTACAGTAGATCTACCGCTAATTATATTTGTGGCCAATTTGCATAATGTGAATCTTATATGGTGTGTTTAAATACCTATTACTCCTTGGAGTAATGTGTAAGTGGGTCATGCTGCATTTACATATTTCATAGCTAAAGTTAACCCCAGACTGATCTTTTATAATGTTGAATAATGCATGCTCTACCATTATATTTGGAACATTAATTTTTAATCAACCATGTACAGTTCATTTTGAAAGATAATCCATTAATGAGAGAAGCTTGCGGTGAAAATATTGAATATTTTACTCCCTCATTGGGGAGTTGCTGATTTTGGCAAGCTCTATGTTTCGCAAGCCAAACACAACATGTTAAAGAGAAAAAAATATTTTGCTTTGACTATCTCTCATGTTTTTCCTATTTAACTCTCTCTTTCTCTCTCTCTCATGTTTCTCTCCCTGAATTTTTTTCTCTTTTCTTTACAGACGACACCAAGATTGCGCTGCATCTCAAAGACAACGGAGGTAGGCTTCTTCACTGCTCTGAACCATAGCAGTTACTGTGACTGGTGGTGTGCTGAAACATGTGCTCATGCATTTGAATTTTCTCTCTATTATTTTTTGTTGATTTTCTTCTGCTGCCTTCTGCTGTGTACTTCTATAAAATGGGGATACCTCTGCTTCAACAGTTGAGGCACTTGATCTTGAAGCTGATTTAAGTATCTTATGGCAGTGGCTCAGGATGTTAAGTGTCACTGACACACATAGTACGTGAAATTTGTCCTCTGCGTTTACCCATCCCATAACTACTAGGATCAGTGAGCACCATTCTACGGCGCTCGAGGAGCAATTAGGGGTTAAGAGTCTTGCTCAGGGACACACATCGACACATTGCTGGCCTGACCTGGAATGGAACCGGGGACAACCAGGGCCTCTGCCATCCCCAGGCTTGCTCACTAACCACTCAGCTATGGCCGAAGGTTCCTGGTTCGAACCCATGGCTCATCCTGGCTTCATGGGACTCCCTCTTTCTTTGGTGTTTCATCCAGGTGGGGCGTGGTTCACTGCCTAACCCTAACCTCACTAAAACTATGCCTAAACCTAACCTCAAAACCACACCCACCTGGTCGAAAAACCAGGAAAACAGAGAGTCCGCTGGCTTCATGTCGACGTGTCCTTGAGCAAGACGCTGAACCCGCTGACTGCTCCCGGTGAGCAGGTTGGCGGCTCGCATGGTCGCCTCTGCTTGGTGTGTGAATGTAACACACATTGTAAAGTGCTTTGGATGAATGTGCTATAGAAATGCAGAGAACATTTATAGAAATGCCGCAGACCATTTACATCTCCCTGCTCTATAATAATCAATCACTGTGGGGGAGAAGGGTTTCAGAGTGCAGGTACAGTAAGGGAACGTTTACTTGATATACTACATTGCCAGCCACATTACATCTTCCTTTGACATTGTGTTGGTCTCCTGTCAATTGGTCTCATCATGTTCTCTATTTCCTTGGGAAACATTCTAGCTACGGCAGAATATCGTTGCTGTCGGGCAGAAACCTCTTATCTCCAGATTATAACTTTTTTGTGTTTTTTCGTAACGAAAACGTAATCATTCTACAGCGTCACACAAAAAGTAGCAGATCCGCAAGCTCGAAACGCGGCGCGAAGCGACGCTTTTCGAGCTCGCAGATCTGCTACTTTTGTTATTTTTGAATTTGAATCCTGAAAAGTAAGTAAGTAAGTTTTGGACACATGAGGTTTCCACCCGACAGAGAAACGATAATGCTTAGGCAATTACAGAGAGGAGACTGAATTATGAATCGGTCCACATATTTAATGTCTGACGGGACTCCTGTTCCATTAGCCTTGGCTTAATCTCTCGGGTATTATTTATGAAAGCTAATGGACAGCATCGGAGGCTATTTCCTGTTGAAATTGTATTCTATTGTGTCCCTACTTTGACATTATTATTCTTTAAAGTTATTTCGGGGCATCTGTATTTATGACAAGTCTTTATTTGATAGTGATAGTGGAGAGAGTACGTGAATGACATACAGCAAATGGTCCAACCAGCCAGGCATCGAACCGAAGACTCACTGATCCGAGTATTTTAGCGCCCAAGTGGTACACTAAGCACCCTAACCACTTGGCTACTGTGTTGCCCTTATACTTTGACATTATCGTGCTATAAGGATCGAAGAACCCACCCACAATCCAGAACTCATGCAGTGAGAATGTTTTCAATACTTTAGACCACGTGACTTGAGGCAGGCTGCTGGCATGTTTCAAAAGCTCATGACCCAATGTGAATACTATTTGGATGCATCCACACCCGTCTCCACTGCCCAAATGGCTTAAATGTACCATTCACCATCCCCTTGCTAAATCTCCCTCCAGCTACACTGCCCCCCCCCCCCCCCCCCCCCCAAACTCTCTGCAGATGACTCCAGACGAAACTGTCAGTCAGGGGGTCTGAGCAGAACTGTGTCTGCTAGCCTCTGGCTTCTATACGCTGTTGATTTGTCCTTGGCTCTCCATCTCTCCAGCTCAACAGCGTTGCCCCTGCTGCTGACCTGCTAGCACCTCAGACTAACAGCCTGCCATTTCGTTTTGGGCTTCCAGCTGACCAAGACGTAGGGTCTTGGACCCCAAAACCCTCCCTTGGAGAGTCAGAGACAAATTGCCTTTCAAACGGCGAGCAGGAAAAATGAAGCACTCTCGGTCGGTGCGATGTTCATTTGTTGATATTAGAATAACCTGGGAAAATGTCAAAATAATTTCCAACTGTTCTCTGAACAGTAGGGTTTCAGAATGAGGGTTGCACTAAGAGTTCATTATAAAAGCCTTACACTAATATCACTTACTGACTACTTTGTGTACTGTGGAAAAGGCTGTTCAGCTATATTATGGAATACAGAGTACAGCTGTAATTTAAATATAGATAACCCCCCCAAAAACTTTTTTGGTATTTTTTTTTTTTGTGTTAAGGTTAAAGTACAATATTCTGATAGTAATCATTGCTACAGAGCGTTTGTTCGGTCACAGGGGTCTCTCCTCTCCAGCTCTTAAATGTACGTACATTTTCAGGTAGGTGACAAAATTTAAGCCGATCAGGAGAGAGTACTAAAAATGCATTTTCTGTTTTGTAAAGAGCTGGAGAGACTAATTTTACTGAACAAACACTCTATAGCAATGAGTACTATCAGAATATAGAGCTAATTAACACTTATTTTAACCAAAGTAGATCACTTACCCTAACTTTAACTTGGTGAGTTCTATTCTATTTATCACCACCTCACCCAGGGCAAATAGAGCCTGGGCATGTCATAATATGATATATGGCCTTGAATGCACTTTTGCTTTAATAACGTGGTTGGCAATGATTATGAACAAGATTCACCCTCAAATGCTCTCATTCTAATGGGGAGTTCCACTTCAAACACATTGTAATTTATTTTATACAATGGAAGCACAACAATTGAATTCATCAATGAGGTGTACTGTTTCTGAATCTACTGTACAGTACAGTTTCTGAAATCAGATAATGGCTAATATGATGTAGAGACCAGACATCAACAATGATTGCACACACACACAGTGGACGGGTTTGATTAGCACTCTGAACCACCCTTGTTATTGTGTATGCCGGAAATCAATACAGCAGAGAGACAGGGGAGAGAGGCTGGTTGACTGGTGGTGGGTGCACTGTGGCAGCTACTAATTAAAGCTTGGGTTAGGGTTAGGAGCCCAGAGCAAGAGCTTGGGTTGTGGGAGTGTCCATTGGGGGTGGGGCATATGAGGATAATAAAGAAATCTGCAACACAATAAACAGATCAGCAGCTGCTGTTCAATGCGTTGTAAATCTGTGGGAGAGCGGCTATGAGAGGCCAGAATCCTTGCTGTTTGTTTTCTCTTCATCAGCTCCCTCTGTACGGTGCTAGTGATCAGTGCCGCTCTTGTGACCATCATTGTGTATTTACTTGTTTAGAATAAAGGGTTTTATACAATGTTTTTCTTCCACGTTTTGCTGGGGGAAATTGTGTTGCTATTGCAAGAAAGTTGTGTTGGTGTGTATGGGAAGAAGACTGCTCAATACCCTGTGGAATCCTGTAAACAAATACTGAATAAGCCTGCTCAGATCACATAACATTTCTATGACCCCAAAGCAACAAGGTGCTCTAATGATAACGGATCCTTTCCAAGGCTCTCTGTAGGGCAGCCAGTATTATGCAGTCATTACACGGCCTTATCGGTCTGGACCTCAGTGACCGAAGCTGTGGGCTCTGATAGCAGGCTGTATCAGCAGCACTCATATATCCGTTTCCTCCTTCTCCTGTCAAGACCATTCACTGCTAACCTTGATTTGGGATTATCTTTTTGCTGGAGGGGAGTGAGGACTTCCCATGCATTGCTAAACAACCTACATACTATAGTTACAATTGAATGTTAGAAGACACCTCCCTTCTGCTAAAGAGCCAGCTCAAAACCTGACTCCTGAAATGTTCTTTCTCCTGCAGCAATGATGTCCCCACTGCTTGTCCTATAATGCTGCTTTGTTTCTACTCAAAATGGACCCAAGCTTGACTAGTTTCAATCATGGTTGCTTACATTGAACATGGGGCATTGTTTGGTTCTACAGTAGAACCAAACAATGCCCCTGTCTGCTTCCAGTGAGATGACAATCGATTCTGATGTCCAGTATCATCGGATTTGTTTATGGTATAGCTTTGAGTGGAGTAAAAAAGACTTGATGACCAATGAGTGTCCTCTAATGGCCGTTAGAGGAATTGCAATAAAGAATGTGGAAGAATGATTGTATTGTTATCGCATGCCCCTGTGTGTGCACCAGTGATGGAAGAAGTACTCACATGTTTTACTTAGGTACTGTAAAAGTATCAATATCACAATGTAAAGATACTCAGTTATAAGTAAAAGTCTGGTATTCAAAATATACTTGAAGTACTAAAAGTAAAAGTAGTCATTATTCAGAAATGTCCCATTTCAAGTTTTTAAAATGTATCAAAATGTAATCTTTTGAAAATGGCAGATCTACAAGCTCACAATGCGACGCGTTGTGTGCTTAGGGCTGAGGTGGTTAATGTATGTTTTGTAATACAAAGTAACTAGTAACTAAAGTGTTCAAACAATTGTAGTGGAGTAGAAGTACAATATTTGCCTCTGAGAGATGTAGTGGAGTAGAAGTAAAAGTAAAGAAAATTGGAAATACTCCGGTAAAGTAAAAGTACCTCAGCATTGTACTTTAAGTACAGTACTTGAGAAAATGTACTTAGTCATTACTTTCCATCACTGGTGTGCACACACACACACACGTGTGTGTTCCTGTGTGTTTGCGCGGCTGCCTCTCGCAAAGTTTTTACGACACCAGGCCTCTTGTCTCTCTCTCTGTCCTTCCAGCCATGCCAGCGGACAGCGCTGCGGAGAGGACCACGGGCTCGGCACACCCTCTGCACACGGGCCTGATCCTGGGCATCCTGCTGGTGATGCTCATCATGGTCGCTGGCGTTCTGATCACCGTCTACATCTACCACCACCCCACCTCCGCAGCCAGCCTCTTCCTCATCGAGGTGAGTGGGGGAGGGGGGAATATGTAGGGCTCAATGCTAGTGTATTTTATGTTTTCTATTATTATTATTATTGCTGAAAATAGCCGATCGACAAGCTCACAACGCGACGCGCTGCGCCGCGTTGTGAGCTTGTCGACCGGCTATTTTCAGCGAAAGCTTTCCCCACAATACCGATGCTAGGGTTTAAGTGGTTAATTGTCATACAAATAATTGCGATTAATGATATAATTTTTGGCATTGAACATTGGAACATATGTAATAAATAATAAAAATGGTATTTCTGTTTTGCCTTTTAGGCTTCGTAAACAAAAAATGCACAGCTCAGATGTGACAAATAACTTAAATATACAAAGAAATTCTGTAAAAGAAATAGATAAAATATAGTTCATGACAGGTTGTAAGCTTGTAGATCAGCTATTTCTGCTATTTTTGGAAAATGTATGTACATTTTTCAACATGGAAACAATTATGACGATTATGCTAAATGATTGCCATTATCTCAAATAATTGCGATTTGGCGATTATGTAATAATTGTGACAGGCCTATAGGTGTATCACTGTAGTTTTACTGTGGAAGCCCGTTTTTTAAGCCACTTGGAACAATGCAAGGTCAATTTGTGCTACAAAGCAGATGCACATAATTCAACACTGAATAAGAAAACAGACTTCACTGGATGACAGATGACAGACCCAGTGTCTGGCAGACCAAATGAAAACAAAATACGCAGAAGGAATACTTTCTGGACAGACATCACTTTATTTCACCCCGGATAGTCCTGACTCATGAAATATGCAAGCTAAGTTTCACAGAGGAGCGATATAATATAACACAATGCACGTATAGGCTTCGTTGAACAGCTTGAAGGTGAATAGGTTTTGTTTGATTGAGAGAGTGTAACAGGCTGATTGATGTTCAAACAGCTGAAAATCTTTAAGATTGGCTTCATTATCAGCATTGAAAGCTCAGTATCACCCAGAGGCACATTTTGCCTGCCAGGGCATTAATCTAATAATGTAATCTTAAAGGCAGGGTAAGTGATATTTGTGTTAAAAGGTTAAATCACTATATTCTGATAGTAATCATTGCTGTGGAGTGTTTGTTCAGTAGCAGTCTCTCCGGCTCTTTAAGGTGGGTTAGGTGGGATGCAAAATTAGGCTTGATTTATACGGAGTTGTGTGCTGCTGTGGTGCACCCAAAATAGCTGATCTATAAGCTCTGTGAGCTCGTAAATCAGCTTTTTTGGGTGTGTGACACCAGCACGCAATTAAGCTCAGACTTTAAAAATCACAAGAATTACCGTCCTAAAACTTTGATGTCCTCAAAGTGATGTCCTTTGATGTAAAACAAGTGTGTGTGTGTGTGTGTGTCGTGTGTGTGTGTGTGTGTGTGTGTGTGTGTGTGTGTGTGTGTGTGTGTGTGTGTGTGTGTGTGTGTGTGTGTGTGTGTGTGTGTGTGTGTGTCATGTGTGTGTGTGTGTGTGTGTGTGTGTGTGTGTGTGTGTGTGTGTGTGTGTGTGTGTGTATAAACACACGCACGCACGCGCACAGACAAACACAATGAAGCACCTCATCTCATAGGTAATCTTCCATGCAGTGCCTCCAATACTGCTAATATGCTCAAAGGCAAAGATGACCATCATGACATTGACCTTTGGCCGTGTCCTTTAGCCTTGGCACTGGTGTACTCACCAGTGCCAAGGTTTTATTGTTGCTTTTTGTTTTTTTCACATAGACCCCGTTAAAATCCTTAAGATTGCGCGATGCACTGTTTGTAAACATCGTGCACATGTCCCTGTGTCTACCAGTGCAGACCACGTGTCAAACGGGGCATCCATGTTGTAGTTAGAACGGTTTATGTTAAACAGTGATGACCGAGGAGAAAAAACTACAAGGGAGAAAATGGAGTTTTAGTGTGCGCTTTAGAATGGAGGCCGACGGGAACGGCAAAACCGGATCGCAAATAGTTCCGTTCCGGTGGTGTTACACTGAAAATGGTCCGTGTTGAAAATTGGGGGGGGAAAAAAAATCGAAAAAAAGGAAAAAGCACCCGGACCGTAGGGCTACGGTCTCGGCGCTTAACAGTTGGATTTAATGGACCGTAGGACTACGTTCTTGGCGGTTAATGTGTTAACCTCACGACCATGTCCTCTGCTCTCCCTCTGTTCCAGAGGCGTCCCAGCAGGTGGCCGGCCATGAAGTTCCGCCGGGGGTCGGGTCACCCGGCCTACGCGGAGGTGGAGCCGGTGGGTCAGGAGAAAGAGGGATTCATCGAGTCCGAGCAGTGCTGAGAGAGGAGGGGGCCGCAACGTCCCCCTCCCCGACACCCGCCCGCCCGCAACCCCGCGCCATAGCCACCCGCCTCCTCCTCCTCCGACATCACCTCCTCCTCTTCCTCCTCCTCTCACCAGAAAACTGACCTCCCAGGACCTGCCCGCTGCCGCTTAACCAGTGGGGGAAAACTCACTGTACAGAGAGAGAGAGAGAGAGAGAGAGACTAATGAGATGTGGATGTTGTCAGAGTTGACCTCTGGTTGGTCCTTCAGTGACTTGTAGACTTGAGACTGTACCAGGACGGCCTGAGACGTTCTGACACGATCCGATCCGGGAGAGCCGAGGGAACGGGACGGGGAGGTCGATGCCGGAGGAGCTGCTGTGCCATAGGAACACCCAAAAGAAGGAAGAAAAAAGCAAGAAACGGGATCACCCTGGTCAGATCATTGCCCAGGTTCTTCTAAGAGAGCTTCCTGTTGGCGAGTGACTGACTCGTCATGGGACAGAGGAAGAAAATAGCATCGGGGTCACCAAACCCAGTTATTAAAAGAGTATGTAAGACTACCCCCCCCCCCCCCCCCCCATGTTGCTATATGGAGTGGTTGTACACGCGTGACCGACTGCCTAGACTTATACTGGTGTACTTGAGGTGACAGCAGGATGAATTATACAATATATATTTTCAGAAATAATAACAAAGTATGTGAACAGAGATTTCACCTTCATCGTTGGTGGGGTTATATAGGCCTTTATATATATCCATCAGGTTTTTGCTCATGGTTTGCCTTTTTTTTTGGGTGGGGGGGTGGGGGGGTGCTATCTGTATCATTTATGCCAGATTTGTACTCGGTTGAGTGCTGTGTCTCGCACCGAAAATTGCACATCTACAATCTCACAGCGTTTCATGACGTGTTCTGAGCTTCTACATTGGCTATTTTCAGACTGGCGAGCAGCTTACTGTAAGTATATGAATCAATCACCCTTAAGAGTGGTGGTAGGGCTTTCTGACTCCGCACCAGGGCCTTGTGTGATATGAACTCCTGTAGGGATGGGACGATAATCGCTATTGTCTTTTATCGTGATAAAGAAACGCTCACAATAATCGCATCGCGAAGATTTTCATTTATCGTGAAATTGTCCTCCGTCATACACTAGGATGAATTAGCTTTTGTTGAGCTGAAAATTCAGTACCACTTAAACCCTCTATTGATCAAACTTGATGAAGCTGACCTGTAAAGAGCACATTTGGTACGCTCTTATTTGACTCTATACAAATCAATTTGCCTAAATAGGCAATCTAATGGCTCACAACCATAGACTGTATAAATGAGATGGACAAACCCCCTCCGCTGCTTTCTACAGACCGAAAATGAAGCCTTTGCTGCAAGACTGAAGGTCCGCCATCTTTCAATACGCGTCAGAATGAGTTCAGACCATTATTGGTTGGGTAACTTGTCAATCAAGAGCGGGGGGCGGGGAATGAATGCTATTGGTTGTGTAGCGTGTCAATCAAATCATCCCGCCCCTCCTAGAGAATAGCCTACTTTATCGTCAATTTTATAATAAATAGAACCATAATTTAGCAAAACGCATATCCTGATGATTGAAAGGAGACTTTAAACTAGCGACTGGAAGCATATAGAATTTATGACAATTTTTATTACAGTAAGAAAATCTAGTCTAAAGTTTGTCAAAAAACCCATTCACTTGCGCTAAAATAAATTCTTTCTGAACTCACAGGTCGGCGCAGGGTAAAACAGCGCCACTCTGGCCATTTTGTCGGCCTCATCGTAAATATCTCAGCCTTGCCCCTTGCTCACAACGCATTGCAACGCGTTGTGAGCTTGTAGATCGGCTATTTTTGGTGAACGTTCCCCTCAGAATAGGGATGCTGGGGGTTCCAAGTGGTAAACAAAAGTGGCATTTTAGGAGTTTTAAGCGTGATAATATTGTTAATCGCAAATATTTTTGTCACAATAATCGTGACATGTAATTTTAATATCGTCCCATCCCTAAACTCCTGCCACTGTCCCGCAGGACAGGCAACATCAATGTTTATTCATGAAGTTCATGATGACATTAGGTTGGTTTCCTTGATGTTTTTTTTCTTCCATCTGACAATGAATCAGAATATGTGTTTTTTTTTATAGGAATATATTGCTATTCTTTGGATGGGTGACAGGCACATTCTACATTCTTCTAATCTTCTATTTGTTCGATTGGTCATTTGACTGGTTGCTTGTGCTATTGATGCCATTGTCCTTTTTTCTCTCCTTTTTTTTTTACGTTGCCGTGCCATTTTGCCCTTGACTAGAGTTTGCACAAGTTAATGTTTTCCCATGCAGTTTTTTCTTTCTTTTTTATTTTTATTTCAACATGTGGTACTAATGCAAAATGACAAGACAGGCGCTTGTGAGTGTGTATGCTTGGTTGAATGTGTGCACTAATATGAGTTACTGATTTTCAGTTGTTTTTTTTGTGTATGTGCATGATGTGCATGTGTACGCATGCGTGTACATACACGTGCGTGTGTGCGTATCTGTGTATGTGAGAGAGAGTGTGTGTGTGTGTGTGTGTGTGTGTGTGTGTGTGTGTGTGTGTGTGTGTGTGTGTGTGTGTGTGTGTGTGTGTGTGTGTGTGTGTGTGTGTGTGTGTGTGTGTGTGTTTACGTGTGTTTACTTTAGTGATTGGAATCCTACCTGCTTGCGGGGTATGATGTTTGAGCTGGCTCTGTGTACTTAATTTTCACTTATTAGACACATCTTGTGTAGGCCACAGTATACACTTCCGCCTGGTTGGAGATTTCCTTGACTTTCCTTTTGGATAAACAACAGTGTGGTTTCTTATTTCAATATGACCTGCAGCCAGCCAGTATGGTGGTGATTGGCCCATCCAATGCCGTTTTAACAGTTTTAATAATGTATATAAAGGACCCTTGCCAAAACATTTGCATATTCAGTTAACTGATGACAAACAAAGCATACTGACCTGTATGATGATATTGGAAATGTATTTTTATTTTTTATGAGTGGCCTTTTTTTCCCTCTACTTTTCTTACTCTAATGTGAATGTGTTTGCAGTCATTGCTGTTGCTAATGGCTTTTGAACTGATTAAGTCAAAATCAAATTTCTGTTGGTAAATATTTCCATGCAAACAAAATAAGTGTTTGACACCAGTGACAACAGACCGATTTAAGAAACATTTGTGGTGTCCTAGAATTCTCCTGAAAAATAAAGTCAAAAGTGCAATATTAAACCAATGCAGTTTTACATCTAATAGTACATAACAAACACATAACAATCACACTCATCTGGATTCACCATTAACCCTTTTGTTTGCCCTTGTATTGAGACCAAAGACTAATCTCAACATCTGAGTTATCTGTATCTTAAACTACTGTATTTACCTCGACCTTCGCAGACTGAGCACCCCCTGTATACAGTGTATGTGCGCCCATTTTGGATGCTGTCAAAGCTCTACTGTACCACAATCCAGAATGTAGCAGTTTCCATATCTTTGACCATAATGGCAGACAATAACACTGCATCCTCCAGTTGCACTGTCACTAAACAGTCAACCCAGAAAGATATTGTTCAACTGTGGAGGATTACTGACTCATCTGCTATTTTGAAAGGTACACCCAGCACCACCCGGATTGACCATATTCACATGGCTGCCAATTTGCTCTTACACCGTACTCGGGAGACATAAGAGTAAAATCGCTGCCGTGTCAATGTCCCATTTCAAGGTTCAATCACCGGACTCTTAAGCTAGACTTCCAGATCCTCTGCATGAGAGCAATGCATATGCCAATAGATTATAATGTTTTACTTTTTTTTTTACATGATTTTCCATGACAAACTGTTCTTTGCAAGTACATAGACCAACTGCTGGGTGTACACTGCCACTTGAAGCTGCAAATGTTTTCTTTCTTTTTTTAACTGTCAAAAGCAGGCGGGGGGGCGGGGGGACTGTTGGATTCGTTGGTGATAACATAGGACCATCTGCAAAGCCTAGACAGTTTGAGCGTGAAAGAAATATCACAATCCAGAGGCTTGTAACGAAAAGTGCAGTAACGAATTGCTTCACTGGACTTGATTGATCGCTTTACTCTCAACATTTTTCTTTCTAGATGAAGAAAAGCAATGTTTTGCTGTCGTTGAGATAGGTTACTGTGGTGTGCTGTGCCATTTTCTCTGATGTACACATCGAAATAAACGGATTGATCCTACAGGTACATGGTTTCACTCTGCGTTGATTACCAGAGTTTAATATGAGGTGAGAAGAATTTGACTTTCTTTTAACTGTGACCTAGTTTTGCTCTGACCTTTATCACGACACTCCTTAGGACACGATGAGAATCACACAGTACCATAGCTGTCTGTACTTTATGTAACTACTGTCATTTTGATTACATTTGAAATAATAAAGAATGTTGTTTAAACAATGCCCTGTACGATTATTTCCCTATAGTACACTTGTTGTGGTGCTTCTTGCTTGTCAATGTGCTAGGAGAGTTTACCTAGGGCCTATTACACGAAAGGAGAATCCAGGTTTGACAAAGTCTGCTCCGTACAGCCTGGTTTATTCCGTTCCATGAATGCCAAGCCAGGCTGAAAAGGAGCGACTTTGCCGAGCTAGACCTTGTCAAGCCAGGCTGTGTCAAGCCAGGATGGTAAAGCCAGGCTTCACGTATTCCTACAAAAGACCATGAAAGTCCTTGAACTTGACCAATCATGGAGCCCAAACTTGACCAATCATGGAGCCCAAAACCAGAGCGGCGTTCTTCTCTGTGGCTGAACAGGGAACACAACAAGAAAACACAACAGTTATTGTTAAAAAACATCTGTTGGAACATTTTTCTCTGCACCCAGATTTACTCTTTCATTGAGAGCAAACAGAGGGATGTTTAATGTCATCAAAATACAAATCTGTTATTGTCATATCTTACAGTCATTAAATAGACTTGCATCTTCCATATCAGTGTGGCTCAGGAGATATACCAGGGATTTATAAGCTGAAGGTTTAGAGTTTGAAACTCTAATATCCTTTTTCACTCTCAATCTAAAATCGAAGAGGTTGGTTAAGTATTGCATTCTTATGTGAGTTTTCCATGTAGTGTGGCTCGAGATATTATTCAGGGTTTTATAAATAAAAGGTTCAGGGATCAAACAAATGAAGAACATTATCGTCACTCTATCTAAATTCTAAAAGGTGGGTTAAATATTACATTCTCGGGTTGCATCTTCAATGCCAGTGTGGCTCAAACGTTAAATCAGTGGTTTATAAACAGAAAGTTTAAGGGCCAAAACTCCAGAAGTAAAAAATTCACACTCCGTCTAAATTCTCAAAGATGGGTGAAGTATTACATTCTCAGTTAATCATTACATTCTCAGTTGCATGTTGCATGCTAGCATGGCACATGAGTCAGGAGTACAAACCATGGCTCAAATGATAAATCAGGGGTTCATAATCTGAATATTCTGGGTTCAAAACTCCCAAAGAACATTTTTCACTTTCCATCTGAATTGTGAAAGGTGATTTAAGTGTTACATTTCCAATTGCATCTCCTATGTCAATGTGGCTGAATAGATGAATCAGGGGTTTGTAATCTAAAGGTTCTTGGTTCAAAGCTCTCAAAGAGCATTTTTCACTTTCCATCTAAATTGTGAAAGGTGAGTTAACTATTACATTCCCGATTGTCTCAAATGATAAATCAGGGGTTTAAAATCCAAAGGTTCTGGCAAATGATAAGATCCATGAGATCCATCGAGATCCACACAGAGGAGGATGGACAAGCTCACACACACACACACACACACACACACACACACACACACACACACACACACACACACACACACACACACACACACACACACACACACACACACACACACACACTAAAATATATACACTTAAGGCGGCTTTCCATACTGTATGCATGGCCTCACCCCACACCACACCACACCAACCACCACAGCAACGGTTTCCACTACAATGAAGTGGGTAGAGTGGTGTGTAAGTGCTACTAAACTGGTGCCTAAAAAGGACCCAGTCCTGGGTAGGTCTGAGCTAGGCCAAGCTGGGCCACGTGCACAGGTGATTTGCATTTGTATACAGGACAGTTGGCCACTCACCTACATTCCATTGTTAGGCAAAAATTTACATTACAAATGAGTGTGAATGACCGGAGTCTGCTACTCATACCTGTGGATTTGAGCAGGGGTACTTTTGTGTAATGGAAACGGTAGATATTTTGAAGCGGTGCGGTTCTGGTCTGGTATATGCTGGACTGGACTGGTCTATAAGCTGTAATGGAAAAAGGCCTTATATACCCATGCAGGGTCAAGCCGTGCCTATACTGATGCTGCACTGAGAGGGCTTTCAGACTGAATAATGGAGTGAAGCTAAATGAAATTTCAGGCTGAGTGTCAAAGGTTCACATATTTCCATCGAATGTTCATATATTTTTGCCCAATGTTTGCCTATTTCTGCTGTATATTGACCTGTTAAGACATGGCCAGAATAAGGCTATTTCTGCCTACTTTTGATACCAATACGTTTGTACTTTCACTCAAGTAAATCTTTAATTCCGGACTTTTACTTTGCAGTATTGATACTTTTACTTAGTAAAACATTTGAGTACTTTTTCCACCACATTGGTTAAAATGAAATTATTTTCTTTTATAGAAAATAAATCTCCTACTACCTCAGGGAGGAGATTTGGGTCAAAGATTCATCAAGACCAAGACTCAAACCTCCCACCCTTCAACTTGTGTAACCTCACCTTTATTCTTGTGCCACCAGGCTGATGAGGTGTTTGAGATCATACTTGACCTTGGAGGGAGAGGTGCCAGGTGGTGACAGGTCAAAAGATGAAGATCCACAGCATACATCACTGAATCTACTAGATACACCTGATGATCAGGGTCCATTAAGGTACAACTGAGAAGTACCATCTATTGGAACAATTTTATTCTACAACCAGCCGACATTGTCCAAGGACGCAGCTGGTGGAATATCCTCCTCAACATAGAAGGTAAATCAGTGAGTAATCTCCATTCCATTCTGATGTAGAAGTGATATCTTGTTCTTGTTGTTTGTTTGTCTGGCTGGGTCATACCAAAGACATAGGGCACCCAGTGCTTCCCTTCTTGCCACTCAGCATCAAGGGGGTAAAATGGGGGTAAAATCCCCAAATTAATGTGTATTTGGCCACGGATCCCCATCTGTAAATATTTTGTGCCAGTGAAGATTATTCCATATTTTTAGCCTATCGACAAGCTACATTTGACACATTCACTTTTTTATATATTTCAAATGTAGTTTGAAAGTAAGAGTGTTGTTTTAACTCAAACCTTGAGAGCATCAAACGTCAAAGATAGGTATTCAGAATGGGATTTGAACCCAGGTTTGAGGTTTGTCATTTCACTGGCAGCTGCACTAAACAGTTGTCTAAAGCACCAGGTCCACTAGGGGGCAGCAGACATGCGGGTACTTGGTCAGATACCAAGCTCATGGAAGCAATGTCATTGGTTATCAACTCAACAACAAGGTCTCAATCAACTCTAGTCAATATAGAAGGTTCTGACAGAGGGTGGGACTAACAAAGCAGGAAGTGAGACAGTCAGAGAGAGAAACAGGTGAAAACAAACATATACAAATAATCTGGTAAATGTCACCAAATTAAGAGCTAGAGATTAATATCAGGGTGTATATATATCAGCATTTGTGTGTGTTTGGAGCTGGGCTTTCACTCAGTATTTCTATCATAACCGGCTGACATTAATAACTACAAGATGGACTGGCTGGTCAACTTAACACACTAGGCTGGAGGAGAAGAGAGTGTGTGAGACATTTCAACACGTTTCTGAGAGAGTGAGTATGGAGCTATCTGAGAACTGTAATGATGACAAAGACATTTAGGACCTTTAATAGCCCTAGAAGGCTGTGATACATTTCACCGCCACAGGAGGGCATAAGAGTGATCTATGGCTGTGTATATGGAATACATGGAATGTATGTAATATCACAGCCATTCTAGGGCTAGGAACTTTAATAGTGTTGTGGTGTTTTGGATAGTGTGCTTTCAGGACCAAAGCTGTTGCAGTAGAGGTGATCACTGAGTTCTCCTTTTGACAGACAGACAGACAGACAGACAGACAGGTGGGGCTGGGTTCTCCAGCACACAGACAGAGTGGAAAAATCTGAATAAGCTCACAACCTGTCACGATGAGACACATTGTGAGCTTGTAGATCGACTATTTCCACTAATTAACAAATGATAATAATAATAATGTAAAATGATTAAATATGGCCTATTTTGGCCGTAGTATATTATGTCATTTGATTGTTGGTGTCAGTCATTTCTGTGTATATTTAAGTTATTTGCCATTATGCAATTTCTGTCTGCAAAGCCTAAACGCTAAATGGAAATGTAATTTATATTATGTTACTTCTATGTTCAAAGATAAATACAATTACTTTAATTTTATTGTCTTTTTCCTTTGAACATTGGCATACAGTATATGAATTACATTTCTGCTTAGCTTTCAGGCTTTATAAACAAAAATCGTTATGGCAAATAACTTGCAAAGAAATGACTGACACTGACTGATACCAATTGTTCAATTATTTGTATGACAATGAATTGTCAAGTGAAATGTCATCATCGACAAGACTGAGCTTCTCTTCGTCTTCTAAATCCTAAAATTTTTTTTTTAAACGTATGTTGCTATAATATCAGTGGTTCCC